>NW_024748585.1:0-3310 GCF_018991925.1 Homarus americanus
ATAGAAAACGAGAGAATTTGTATACATGAAAATATCTTTTCCGGAAAGTTGGTTGATATTAGCTTAATCGATATCGCATAAAACGAAATTTGTATCATAAAATGGGAAATATCTACTTTCCGGAAAGTTGGTTATCTACTTCCCCGAAAAGTAGATAGATTTTCTAATTTTCGGAAAATAGATTATCCTTTTGGGAAAGTAGATTTTCGTATTTTCGGGGAAATATTACCTAATTTTTGGGAAGTAGATTATCATAGAAAACGAAATTTGTATCATAAAAATGGGAAATATCTACTTTCCGGGAAAAAGTGGTTAGATAGCCAAATTTGCCGAAAATAGATTATCATAGAAAACAGGAAATTTATCATAAAAATGGGAAATATCTACTTTCGCGAAAGTTTCTTAGATAACCAACTTTCAAAATAGATTATCATAGAAAACAGGAAATTTATGAAAATGGGAAATATACTTTGGGAAAGTTGGTTAGATAACCAAATTTGCCGAAAATGAATTATCATAGAAAACAGGAAATTTGTATCATAAAAATGGGAAATATCTACTTTTCCCCAGAAAGTTTCTTAAAGATGACCAACTTTCAAGCAGATTATCATAGACGATTTGTATCAAAAAAATGAAAATATCTACTTTCCGGGAAAGTTGGTTATCTACTTCCCGAAAAGTAGATAGATTCTAATAATTTTCGGGGAAAGTAGTTATCGACTTTTGGGAAGAAGTAGATTTTCGTATTTTCAGGGAAATATTACCTAATTTTGGGAAGTAGATTATCATAGAAACAGGAAATTTGTATCATAAAAATGGAAATATCTACTTTCCGGGAAAGTTGGTTAGATAGCCAAATTTGCCGAAAATAGATTATCATAAAAAACAGGAAATTTGTATCATAAAATGGGAAATATCTACTTTCCGCGAAGTTTCTTAGATAACCAACTTTCCCGAAAGATTATCATAAAAAACGGAAATTTGTATCATAAAAATGGGAAATATCTACTTTCCGGGAAAGTTGGTTAGATAACAAATTTGCCGAAAATAGATATCATAAAAGCAAATTTGTATCATAAAAAATGGGAAATATCTACTTTCCGCGAAAGTTTCTTAGATAACCAACTTTCCGAAAATAGATTATCATAGAAAACGGAAATTTGTATCATAAAAATGGGAAATATCTACTTTCCGGGAAAGTTGGTTATCTACTTCCCGAAAGTGAATCGATCTAATTTTCGGGAAAGTAGATTATCGACTTTTTGGGAAAGTAGATTTTCGTATTTTCAGGGAAATATTACCTAATTTTGGGAAGTAGATTATCATAGAAAACGGGAAATTTGTATCATAAAAATGGGAAATATCTACTTTCCGGGAAAGTTGGTTAGATAACAAATTTGCCGAAAATGAATATCATAGAAAACAGGAAATTTGTATCATAAAATGGGAAATATCTACTTTCACAAAAGTTTCTTAGATAACAATTTCCCGAAAATAAATTATCATAGAAAACGGGAAATTTGTATCATAAAAAATGGAAATATCTACTTTCCGCGAAAGTTTCTTAAGATAACCCAACTTCCGAAAATAGATTATCATAGAAACAGGAAATTTGTATCATAAAAAATGGAGATATCTACCACTTTCCGGGAAAGTTGGTTAGATAACCAAATTTGCCGAAAATAGCGATTATCAGAAAAAACAGGATTTGTATCATAAAAATGGGAAATATCTACTTTTTCCGCGACAGTTTCTTAGATAACCAACTTTCGAAAATAGATTATCACAGAAAACGGGAAATTTGTATCATAAAAAATGGAAATATCTACTTTCAGGAAAGTTGGTTATCTCACTTCCCGAAAGTAGATGAATTTTCTAATTTCAGGGAAAAGTAGATTATCGAATTTTTGGGAAAGTAGATTTTCGTGTGGAAATATGTACCTAATTTTGGGGAAGTAGATTATCATAGAAAACGGGAAATTTTATCATAAAAAATGGAAATATCTACTTTCCGGGAAAGTTGGTTAGATAACCAAATTTGCCGAAAATGAATATCATAAACAGGGTACATCATAAAAAATGGGAAATATCTACTTTCCGCGAAAGTTTCTTGAATAACCAACTTTCCGAAAATAGATTATCATAGAAAACGGGAAATTTGTATCATAAAAATGGGAAATATCTACTTTCACTTTGAAGGTTTACCCGATAATAAGCAACTTATCATAGAAAACGGGAAATTTATTATCATAAAAATGGGAAATATCTACTTTCCGGAAAGTTGGTTATCTACTTCCCCGAAAAGTAGATAGATTTTCTAATTTTCGGGAAAGTAGATTATCGACTTTTTGGGAAAGTAGATTTTCGTATTTTCGGGAAATATTTACTAATGGGAAGTAGATTATCATGAAAGCGGAAATTTGTATCATAAAAAATAGGAAATATCTACTTTCCGAGAAAGTTTGGTTAGGATACAACAAATTTGCCGAAAATAGATTATCATAGAAAACAGGAAATTTGTATCATAAAAATGGAAATATCTACTACCGCGAAAGTTTCTTAGAATACCCAACCCGAAAGTTATCATGGAAAACAGGAAATTTGTATCATAAAAAATGGGAAATATCTACTTTCCGCGAGAAAGTTTCTTAGATAACCAACTCCCGAAAATAGATTATCATAGAAAACAGAAATTTGTATCATAAAATGGAATGCCGGGAAAGTTGGTTATCTACTTCCCCGAAAAGTAGATAAGATTTCTAATTTTGGAAAGTAGATTATCGACTTTTTGGGAAATTAGATTTTCGTATTTTCGGAAATATTACTAATACCCAGAGTAGATTATCATAGAAAACGGGAAATTTGTATCATAAAAATGGAAATATCTACTTTCCGGAAAGTTAGATAGCGAGACGCGACGAGATTATCATAAAAGCAGGTATAAAATGGGAAATATCTACTTTCGCGAAGTTTCTTAGATAAACCAACTTTCCGAAAATGATTATCATAGAAAACGGGTAATTTGTATCATAAAATGGAAATATCGACTTTCCGGGAAAAGTTGGTTAGATAATAAACTTTCCGAAAATAATTATCATAGAAAAGCGAAATTTGTATCATAAAAATGGAAATATATGGGAAGGTTAGTTTATCTACTTACCCGAAAAGTAGATAGGATTTATTTTCGGAACAGTTATGTTTGGGAAAGTAGATTTTGTTTTTTCGAGGAAATATTACCTAATTTGGGAAGTAGATTATAAACGGGAAATTTGTATCATAAAAAATGAAATATCTACTTTCCGGAAAGTCA
>NW_024748586.1:0-17062 GCF_018991925.1 Homarus americanus
TTAACACACTGTCTTTCAACATTTCTACGGATGGATTTTCAACAAACTCCTCCACATCAAACGTAGCCAAGATTAAACAATAAAGATTCCCTATATTTAAATATTCCCAATAGATAATGAGTGAAAAGGGATCTATCCTGGCAAGGTCGCCAATTTTGTTACGACCCTTGGGCCTCTTAAGGGTGTAACAATATCACAAATTCACAAATTACACTTTGTACTATAGGTCCAGGAATAGATCCCACCAAATGATCACCTCATTACTATGGGGTATATTGAAATACATGCAGTAGTTTTAATAACAATATATTAACAAATAATCAATAAAATAAATATATCAGTATGTACAAAAATAAACAAATACAAGTTAAATCTGATCAAATAAATGACTCAACCGAGTGACAAAATAATGAACACAAAAGTAAAGACTTATTTAGTCTAGAAACTACGATGAACAACGTGGTCTATCCACCACACGAAACCTCATAAATAAGTAAGTTATTTTCCGTGGAACTCCAAAATATGATTAACAATAATTATCTTCCACAAATAATACTTTACTTGGTGTTAAAAAGTCGAGCAAGGTTTACACGTTATACCACTAGAAACATACTGTACAATAAGAAAGCAGATACTCTGTACTTAACTAAACACTACCGGGCCCCTGAAGATTCTGTTTTGTAAATGCCTGGATGAACAAATGGTCCCCAGTGAATGGAAAGTGGCTTATGTGAGTCCTATCTTCAAGAAGGGCGATAGTCACTCCACGAACAACTATAGACCGGTGAGCCTGACCACCATAATATGTAAAGTACTTGAGAGTATTATCAGAGATGCAGCGATGGAACATCTACTACGAAACAACCTTGTAAAAGATTGCCAACACGGTTTTATGCCGGGGCGCTCTTGCTTGACACAATTGCTCAAGGTATTGGATATTTGGACCCATATTCTAGAACGGGGTGGTAATATCGACAATATTTACCTAGATTTTGCCAAGGCTTTCGACAGTGTACCCCACGAAAGGCTGAAAATCAAACTGGAAGGGTACGGAATTCGGGGAAATGTCCTAGCGTGGATAGAAGACTTTCTACATGACCGCAAGCAATGTGTGGTGATTAATGGCACGAAATCGTCATCTGTACCTGTAACAAGTGGGGTACCGCAGGGTAGTGTATTGGGCCCGCTGTTGTTTGTTTGTTTCATAAATGATATGCCTGACGTTGTACACTCCTCCATACAAATGTTTGCCGATGACGCCAAGTTATTTCGGGAAATTAAGAACCAAGCGGACTGTGAAGAGCTGCAGAAGGACCTCTGTGGGCTCCAGGAATGGTCGAAGGAATGGCTGCTGAGATTCAATGTCACGAAGTGTAAGAGGATGCACCTGGGGCGTACCAACGGTAAGGAGGCGTACCATATGTCCCAACGGGATGAAGAAAATGTACTAGTTGAGACTGTGTGTGAGAAGGACCTAGGTGTGTATGTTGACAATGAGCTGAAGTTCTCGGGCCATTGTGAGAAGAAGGTAAATCAGGCAAATAAATTATTGGGTCTTATAAGAAGGTCGTTCAGATATCTAGACGGTCCGTCCCTCGTGACGATCTTCAGGAGTGAAGTGCTTCCCCATCTGGAGTACTGTCACCCCATCTGGTTCCCGAGATATGCTAGGGACTGTCAGTTGGTTGAAAATGTTCAAAGGAGGGCCACCAAACTGATGCCTGCACTTCGGCACCTCAGCTACCCTGAGAGATTGGAGCGCCTGAACTTGCCTAGCTTATACTACAGACGGGCAAGGGGGGACCTAGTTGAGGTTTATAAGCATCTCAGGGGCACTACTCAGTTGAGTGTCCTTACTTGGAGCTGGCGGACGCTCGCCCCACAAGGGGTCACAGCTCAAGATTGAAGAAGCCGCAAGTCCAGAAAACCGTGAGGGCAAACTTTTTCGGAGTGAGGGTTGTAAACTCTTGGAACAATCTACCAAAGAGTGTTGTGACGGCACCGAGTGTGAGCTCTTTCAAGAGAAGACTTGACCAACACTGGAGCGGGTTCAAGTACATTCAGGAGCCGGTGCATGCCCAGTATTTGCCAACAGTGCGTGACAGAGACGTGACCGATCGCCCGGGCGGCTAGAGAGCCGACCTTTTGGTGAAGAATATAAAGGAAAAGAGACGTGACCGATCGCCCAAGCGGCTAACAAGCCGATCAGTGGCGAAGAGGATTAAATTAAACAAAGCGAGCGGACGCGGCAGAAATGACGTCACAAACGAAAGACGTTCACGTTGCGAATCCACAACCAACGATGGAACGCTCACTCGTAACAAGAGTATAAAATGCCATATACAATATTTATACATAATGTCATCTACATAGCAGTACCATGACTGTGTGTGTTGGTGCGTGTGTTGCCTCGTGATAGTTAGAGTGGGCCCCCATCCAGAAAGGACACTTTACTAACCTCCAGCACCGACCCAGGTGGGCTAGAGGATATGGTTTCCGAGTGTACAGTACAGGTTTGCACTTAGGTCCATTGTTAACCGAGGGACCACTGTATTACAGTGTACTTGTACTGTACAATATTGACTAAATTCACTTGATAACGTACACAACTAATGAAACACAGAGGTTAAGACGGATAATAAAATAACATAATGTCTACAATTGCTAATATATTGTCGTAAAAAAAATACAGGTAGAGTATAATATACATACAGTAAAAACGGGTACAGTTCAGTATACAGGCAGTATAGTAAATTAAACACTACACTGTTCACTGATTGAGAAGTAAATGCAGTATCGTATCTTTAAATCTGATTATAGTTGGAACATTCAAGATCCATTGTGAGTGATGTTGAAAGCTTCAACTGCCTTTATGGTTGGTAAAACTTGTCAAGTAAGTGAGTGTCAAGTCTGTCAGTATGAGTGGCATGTGTGAGAGCTTGTGTCCCCCATCATAAAAGTCCTTTTTCTCTCGCTTCAGGACGCCTAAGTCCTTCGTTTTCTCTCAATCTTAAAGTCACCATAGACTTCGTTATTCCTAAGTAATGACACGGAATTTGAAATTGTAACCCCAATTGCAACTGGGGTTTGCAATTGTTGAGGCAACTAGATATGTCTGATTACAGCAAATGTGTTATTGTCAATTTGTAGGTGAAAGATTTTATCCTCAATAGATGTAGGTAACATTACACCTGGAGGCAAATGCTTAAAAAGAGCCTAAGGAAGGAAGCATATTCCTTTAACACATAATATCTGGCCAGTATGGGAGGGATCATCGTGTCTCCGTTAGGGGGTCATGGAGTGGTGGTCCAGCAGGCGTCACGGATGTTTTTTTTGGGGGGGGGAGGGAAGGGGGCACTAATGTATATGCAATCGGACGTTGTTCGGCTGGAGGTTAACCGGAGCATGAATATATATATATATATATATATATATATATATATATATATATATATATATATATATATATATATATATATATATATATATATATATATATATATATATATATATATATATATATATATATATATATATATATATATATATATATATATATATATATATTTCATTTTTAGTCCATACCTTTTTGGACTTTGAACACATATAACACTGGGCTGCATTTGAAAAAAAATTCATGAGGTGTGGGGTTTCTTAGCTGATTCTTTATGTATTTTGCGTGCTGATTCCAAAAATGCCATTCATTTTGCCCAATCAGGTCAGATTTTTATGCTATGGGAATTAAGAAAAAATCGAAATTCTTAAATATGATGTCAAAATTTTTATGCAAAATATATCATAAGAAATGTAACCACAACACATAGGACCAAAATATGTCAACTACATAGATGCCTTTACAGTTAGACATGCATAAATGGCTGTCGCAGAGAATTTCTTTGGTGGTTGGTGTCTGGGGCGTCCCGTTTCAGACACCAACAGTAGTCAGCGAGCATGTTGATATCCCAGCGACCCTGGTACCGCTCCTCCATTACACGGATATCTTGATGGAAGCGTTCTCCTTGTTCCTCACTCACATCACCACAGTTCTCTGGAAAGTAGTCCAAGTGGGAGCTGAGGAAGTGCATCTTGATGGACATACGTGCACCAAGAACTTTGTAGCTCAGAAGTAGGTCCTCAACAACTCGTTCATACTCTGGACTTCTGTAGTTGCCAAGAAAATTGGAGACAATAGACTTAAAGGCATGCCAGGCTTTCTTCTCATTTACATCCATGCTGCAATCAAACTTGGGATCTTTGAAAAGCTCTCTGATCTGAGGGCCATCAAAAATTCCTGCATTCAGCTTTGCCTCACTGACTTTTGGAAATTTTTCTTTCAGAAAATTGAAAGCCTGGCTTTTTTTGTCCAGTGCCTTCACAAAGTTTTTGAACAGACCGAGCTTGATGTGCAGTGGCGGAAGAAGAATGTTCTGCGGATTCACCAGAGCATGGGCAACAACATTGTGAGAACCTGGAGTAAGTCCACTTCTTGCAGGCCAGTCACGTTGCATGTAGTGCTGCTTGTCTGCTCGACTATCCCACAGACAGAGGAAACATGCCATGTACCACCAGATGAAAAAGAAATTTAATTGTGAAAAAATATATGTAAAAAAAACGGACATATACACTTTTCCTTTGCATCACGGCGGACATTTAAATGGCCGGCGAGCACGTGGGTGTATTTAAATGCATCGTAAGGGCATTAAAACTGACCGAAATCTTTTCTGTGAGGCTTGCCAATGTCTCGGATGATTTTTTTAATGAACGAATATGAGGACCCCATTTTGAGCGAAAAATGCCAATATTTTACCTGAATATCCGCTTAAAATGCTATAGCACAAAATTCTGACCTGATTGAGCAAAATGGATAACATTTTTGAGATCAGCATGCAAAATACACCCAGAAAAGCTTAATAATACACAAACCTCAAAAACTATGCAGGGCAGTGTAATCAACGACCTCACCAGCAAGGAATCGAACCCTCGACCTACTGGGTGTGACTAGGGAACGCTTACCGGCTAGGCCACAAGGACACTAAAAGCAGTTCTAGACTCTGTTATATTTCACACAAAGCCTGTTCATCGAGCTTTTAGTGTCCTTGTGGCCTAGCCGGTAAGCGTTCCCTAGTCACACCCAGTAGGTCGAGGGTTCGATTCCTTGCTGGTGAGGTCGTTGATTATAATATATATATATATATATATATATATATATATATATATATATACTATATATATATATATATATATATATATATATATATATATATATATATATATATATATATATATATATATATATATATATATATATATATATATATATATATATATATATATATATATATACCGTGTAACCCCGCTTTACGCGGTCAATTGAACCCACGGAGGCCCGCGTAAAGTGAACAACAGAGCATATGGGATTAATTGAAATAGAGACTGGGCCGAACCCCAAATTCCACTTTTTCCCGACACAATACGTACGTTTTAGTAAAAATAATATCTTAACTTTATGATGGTATGCACACACACATAATATAGAAGAGAACAATCAATAAGAGAATAATATACTGTACCAGGTAAAAGAAAAATCAAGGTTTAACACATATGTCATGGTAGGTTAGGTTAGAAAAAATCAAGGTTTAACACTTACGAAAGGTTAGGTTATGTTAGGAAAAATCAAGCTTAGGTTTAAAACTTACGTTAGTTGACGAGATGGGTCGGCGTACGGGAATGGAGGCTGGTTCCGAGGCAGAGGGAAGGCTATTGGCCCTCAGGTGAGTCTATCACTGTCATCCACACTTATCAGTGCCTCCCTGACAAATCCCTCAAAGTCACCATCACTGTCTCTGTCTCTGTCACTATATCACTGGCTTGGGCTGGCTGTGTTGGGTTGCGGGCAAAAAAGCTTCCATTGTGCTTTACGTTGACTACTGTTGATGTTGTCTTGATACACCTCCATAATGTATCGTCGTTGGTGGTCTCTGTGAGCCTGCAGCTGTAACACTCTGCGCAACTTCTCTGGCAAGGTCCATTGCTACTGCAACGATCTGAACCTCACTAGTCATAGATTCTCTTCCTCCCACCTGGGATACCTTGCAACACATGTCTCTATGCATGACGAACCGTTGCTGAACAGCTGATCATGCCTCCACCAAAAGTCCACAGCTTTCTTGATGAATTTCACTCAAAAAGTGTTTCTAGAGTACTTCTTGCTCTGCCAACTGTGTTGTTCCTCGTCCACTCTTCTCTCTTGCTATCGGTGTCACCCAGGTTGCACCAACTCATCGCTTAGTGTTGGTATAGTCATTCCAGGAGCTTAAACAACTTTGCAGAGGAAATGCAGCACTACATTTTTGAATTAAATTCTTGGTCCATGGGCTAGATTAATGACGTAGTGTTGGGAGGAAGACCACTTTTAGGTTGGGGTGACGATCCAACAGTAGGGGCAAGTGTCCTGGTGCGTTGTCAGAAGCAACAACAAAATCTTGAATGGAACATTCTGTTGCTAACAGAATTTCTTCATGTAGAGAACGAAAACAGTCATCAACAGAGAGGGACAGAGTGAGAACATCCACGCCTACGTGCGGTCAGCCAGTGGACATTTAGCTTGGTCATGTCCATGCTCTTGTAGGCGTGCGAGCTTGCCTGCTGTGTGGATCACCGATAACGAGCTTACAGGTACCGGAGGCGTGGTAGTAAACAGGACGGTGATGCGCTCCTTCTGCAACTTCCGGCCCCGACACTTGTAGTCTTCACAAGGAAGGTCTTGGAAGGTAGCTTTTTCCAAAAAGACCAGATTCGTCCATGTTAAACACCTGGTCGTCGGTGTACTGTCCTTCCTCCTGTAATCTCACACGTAAAACGGAGGAAAAGAATGTTAAGAATAATAATCATCCCATTGCTTGGGAAAAAAAGCTTAGAAGTATTTAAATCATCTTGTCACAGAAAAGACTTCTGGTTGAAGCTAGTTTGATTAAGGAATTAAAATCAATAAACCTTAGTGATGGTCAGTTCAAAACTGATAATATGTTATAAATTTATTTGTCAGTGGCCCAAAAGGTTAAAAATTGCTTCGAAAACCTTTGATCTAGATGTAGGATAATAGTTATTTAGTGGGTCCTTATTTTTGGTTGACCTGACTAATCACGTCGCCCCTTCTCTTAAGCTCCTCTACGTGTGTGTTGGTGTTGGTGTGAGGTTAGTGGATGACATCATTATGACTTGACCTCATGTTTAATAAGGTCACCCTGTATATTTAAGCCTCTCTCTGTCCATGTAATCCAGTTGCCTCTGAAGATGTCTTGAATAAAGACAAGCTAAGGTGCTCCGTTGTTTCCATTTTCGTGTGATTTTATCAAGATATATATATATATATATATATATATATATATATATATATATATATATATATATATATATATATATATATATATATATATATATATATATATATATATATATATATATATATATATATCTTGATAAAATCAAAACAGGTGCTAAAAAGTGACATGAGAACTAGAAGTGACATGATTAGTCAGGTCAGGTCAAAAATATAGGACACAAACATCTGAGCAAGTGTATTCCTAACATGAACGAACAAGGCACTGCTTTCAGATGCTGTTCTGATATTATACTTATGTTGTTTGATTCTGAGCTGCAGTGTTTTTCCTGTCTGTCCTACATAATTACAATTACATTTGCTACATGGAATACAATAAACACTTCCATTTACATTCAAACTTGGGCTATTTCTTATTAACATATTGGTAATGGTTGAGTCATACTTGAAAACAACATTAATATTTAGAAGCTTGAGGGACCGAACTAACGGGACAAATTCATTACGATAGGGCAGAGTCAAAATATTCTTAAGTGTAGGAATTTGCCTGGTTTGAGAGGAATGAAAGGATTTTTTGCTCCGTTGTTTCCATTTTCCGTGTGATTTTATCAAGATTTATCTTATCCACGTTTTCATTGTGGATTTACATGAAATATATATATATATATATATATATATATATATATATATATATATATATATATATATATATATATATATATATATATATATATATATATATATATATATATATATATATATATATATAGACTGTCTGATACACAGAATAGGTAACACTTTTAAGTTCAGTATTTATAGAAAACCAACTAATGTGTGTTCATACATTCATTATTATTCTGCCCACCATAATAAAGTCAAACAGTCAGTATTTTCAACAATGTTTTTACGTGCCTTGAGAATTTGCAGTCCGGAATTCATCGATGAGGAATACAAATATATATATAATATTGGCTCAAACCTTAAATACCCTAGATCTTTCATAGACAAATGCCTAAACATTACTAAGAAAACTTTTTATAGAACTGATCCCAAGCCCACCCATGACCTTAAGAATATCTTAATATTACCATTTCACAAAAATTTCTCACACATTCCTTCACAACTAAAAACCTGGAACGTCAATGTGGCATTTAAAAACTCATGCACTGTTAAACAAATGTTAATCAAGAACTCCCCCAACAACACAATTGGTTGCATTTAACATAAGAACATAAGAATGGAGGAAACTGCAGCGGGCCTATTGGCCCATACTGGGCAGTCCCGTTTACACTCAACCCCTATTGTTCATATGAGCATCAACCTATGTTTGAAGCAATTCAGCGTATTCGAGTTAATGATGATATTTGGTAACTTGTTCCATTCATCCTACTCTGTTTCCAAGCCAGTGTTTACCTATTTCACGCCTAAATCTAAATTTGTCTAATTTAAAACCATTGTTACGAGTTCGCTCCTGGTTGAATAGTTTGAGTACCTTTGTAATGTCCCCTTTGTTTAGCCCTGCCTTCCACTTATACACCTCTATCAGGTCGCCCCTCGCTCTACGTCTCTCGAGGGAGTGCAAATTAAGATGCTTTAACCTGTCTCTATACTCAAGGTTCCTAATGCCCGGGATTAGTCTTGTCATTCTCCTCTGAATTCTTTCCAAGGATTCTATATCCATTCTGTAATACGGTGACCAGAACTGAACTGCGTAATCCAGGTGTGGTCTCACAAGAGCAAGATACAGTTTTAGGATGACCTCGCCAGTCTTGTAACTAACACTCCTTTGTATGAACCCAAGAACTTTATTAGCCTTGTTACGAGCAAAAACACATTGTTTACTTGGCTTAAGGTTCCTACTTATCATTACTCCTAAATCTCTCTCGCAGTCGGATTTCTCTATGGCATCGTTGTTCATCTGGTATCTGGTTTCCCTGTTTACATCTCCTATACTGAGTACTTTACATTTGTCGACGTTGAATTTCATCTGCCATTTTTCAGACCATTCGAAAAATTTGTTTAGATCTTCATGTAGTTTTGCCGAGTCCTCGTCAGATTTAATAACACGTCCTATTTTAGTGTCATTGTAACGACCACGGTCTTACACGTCAGTTAGCGCCAAAATCAAATGATTCATATTACGCTCAATAGCCCACAAAACATGTAACTCGGCTTTCGTTTGAGTCCTCCATCTGAGGAGTCCGTTTTCTCATCACTTCAAGACACCTCAGTCCTCCGTTATCCCATTTTCTCTGACTTACTGAAACCAACCTCTCTATAAAATGAATGTGAGTGTGAGAGAGAACACCTTTGTTTTGAGTCAACTTAGATATGTCTGTTTACAGTTGGAACATTCAAGATCCATTGTGAGTGGGGTAGAATGCTTCAACTGTCCTTATCGTTAGTAGAACGTGTCAAGTAAGTGAGTGTCGAGTTTGCCAGCTAGAGTGGCGTATTTTATGTCGTCCGTGGGGGTATCCATGAGTTTCTGATCGTGCCTGAAGTTATATCATTTTGTCGCCCCGACATCAGAGAATCTGATGTTTATAGTTTAATTAGTGTCAGTTGTCTATTTGAGAAAGTCATTAATCTCCTGAACTATTCTGTCAACTGGTATAATCTCCAAGATCTAGCGCCTCCCCGTGACTAGCTCCTTGTTTCGTCTCAGGCCTGAGCTTGCAGAATTAATGTTATCGACGTGTATATTCCACCTTTTCCTGGCAAGCTCAACCTCTGATTATACTGCCAGATCTGGGGTCACTAAGTCTAAGGAGATAACTTAACTCTAATCTTAATTTCTAAGGGTCGCTGCCACCAGACCCCCTCTGGACAGCATGTAGCTCGTTAGGTAGCGAGCAGAGTGGACTAGGCATTGGGTTAGGTTTTCCATTGACCAGATCGATAAGGGTAAAGAAGGGGGAAACCATAATATGTCTTAATTGATTTATTCCTTATAAAACATACTGGTAAAAAAACATATACATGAATTGGCCTTCCTCAGAAGAACAACGGAATTTTGGTTACCCAGCTGGGCCCCAGACTCTTACATTGCTGGCGGGTCATCCACCTACTTATTGCATAACAATCGTTGAACGCCGTACCTCGGTCGTTCCTTCTTACAATATCCCTTAACACATCAGACTGCTCCACTTGTGTGGACTATAGCACCGTCGGTTATCATACATAGTAGCACCATCTCAACACACCTGTTACACTCCATACCTGCAAGTATGTGACTCCTTGTGACTTTTAGGTATACACAACGGGCACCTCGTTCGCACACCGCCCTCGGTGGGTAAAGACGAGGGCTCCACCTAGAGACATACCAGCACTATTTCTACGCCTGGTATTATAGGTCGCTCCAAGTGACGACCGCAGTTTCTCACGGTCTCCTTAGTTGTGACTATTCATGTGGAGTGGTGCCCTGGGAATCCACCGGTTCACAGTGGACTGGTATAGCGGGGAGTAACCCCCACCTGTTGTGACGCTCAAGGGGACAATGGCGGCCGGGCGGCAAGAGACTCCGACCACATGGCACCTGCGGTGACGGCAGACCACATCCCTATCACACTTATATATCCGGCAAAGCTTTAAACTGTAGTAACTTCTATTTATCAACCTTAATTGTAGGGCGGGATATAGCCCGCCAGTACACTGACCTGCGGTGACGGCAGAACGGGAAAGACTAAGGCCGGGTACACCTCAGACACTCCCAGGTACACCTCAGACAATCCCAGGTACACCTCAGACACTCCCAGTTACACCTCAGACACTCCCAGGTACACCTCAGACACTCCCAGGTACACCTCTCACACTCCCAGGTACACCGCTGTCACTCCCAGGTACACCCCTGACACTCCCAGGTACACCCCTGCCACTCCCAGGTACACCTCTGACACTCCCAGGTACACCTCGACTCTCAGGAACACCTATGACCTCCCAGGTACCTCTGACCTCCAGGTACCTCTGACACTCCGAGGTACACCCCAACACTCCCAGTACATCTCTGGCACTCCCAGGTACACCTCTGACACTCCCAGGTACACCGCTGACACTCCCAGGTACTCCTCTGACACTCCCTGGTACACACCTGACGCTCCCAGGTACACCTCATACACTCCCAGGTACACCTCAGACACTCCCAGGTACACCTCTGACACTCTCAGGTTCTCCTCTGACACTCCCTGGTACACACTTGACACTGCCAGGTACACCACTGACACTCCCAGGTACAACTCTGGTACTCCCAGGTACACCTCAGACACTCCCAGTTACACCTCCGACACTCCCAGTTACACCTCCGACACTCTGAGTTACACCCCTAACACTCCCAGTTACACCCCTGACACTCCCAGGTACACCCCTGACACTCCCAGGTATACCTCTGACACTCCTAGGTACACCTCTAACACTCCCAGTTACACCTCCGACACTCACAGTTACACCCCTGACACCCCAGGTACACTCTGACACTCCCAGGCACACCATACCCCAGGTACACCTCTGACACTCCCAGGTACACCTGATACTCCCAGGTACACCTGATACTCCCAGGTACACCTCTGACACCTAGGCACACCTCTGATACCCCAAGTACACCTCTGACACTCCCACACCTCCGATACTCCCAGGTACACCTCCGATACTCCCAGGTACACCTCTGACAATCCCAGGTACTACTCTGACACTCCCTGGTTCACCTCTGACACTCTCAGGTACACCTCTGACACTCCCAGGTACTCCTCTGACAACCCCTGGTACACCTTAGACACCCTAGTACACCTCTGACACTCCCAGGTACACCGCTGTCACCACACACCCCTGACACTCCCAGATACACCCCTGACACTCCCAGGTACACCTCTGACAATCCCAGTTACACCTCAGACACTCCCAGGTACACCTCAGAAACTTCCAGGTACATCCTTGACACTTCCAGGTACACCTCTGACACTTCCAATTACACCTCTGACACTCCCAGGTACACCTCTGACACTCCCAGGTACACCATTGACTCTCCCTGGTACACCTCTGACACTTCCAGGTACACCCCTGACACTCCCAGGTACTCCTCTAATGCTCTCAGGTGCTCCTCTGACAATCCCAGGTACACCTCTGACACTCCCAGGTACACCTTGACACTCCCAGGTACACCTCACACGCTCCCAGATAAACCTCTGACACTCCCAGGTACACCCCCTGACACTCGGAACATCTAAGACACCCCAGGTACACCCAGACACCCCAGGCACACCTCTGACACTGCCAGGTACATCTATGACACTCACAGGTACACCTCTGACACTCCCAGGCACACCTCTGACACTCCAAGGTACACCTTGACACTCCCCCAGGTACTCCTCTGACACCCCCTGGTACACACCCTGACATTCCCCAGGTACACCTCACACCCCAGGTACACCTCAGACACCCCAGTACACCTCTGACACCCCAGGTACCTCTGACACTCCCTGGTACACCCCTGACACTCCCTGGACACCCCCCACCCCAGGTACACCTCTGACTCTCCCAGGTACACCTCTGACACCCCAGGTACACCCCTGACACTCCCAGGTACACCACCGACACTCCCAGGTACACCCCGACACTCCCAGGTACACCTCTGACTCTCAGGAACACCTCTGACACCCCAGGTACACCTCTGACACTCCCAGGCTGACACTCCCAGGTCACACCCCTGACACTGTCAGGTACACCCTGACACTACCAGGTACACCTTGACACTGCACCCTCTGACACTCCCTCAGTACACACCTGACACTCCCAGGTACAACCTGCACACCCCAGGTACACCTCAGACACCCCAGGTACACGTCTGACACCTGGTGACTCCTCTGACACCTGTGGCACACACCTGACACCCCAGGTACACCACTGACACCCCAGGTCACCCCTGAACTCCCAGGTACACACTGACACTCCCACACCTCCGACACCCCAGGTACACCTAAGAAACCCCAGGTACACCTCTGACACTTCCAGGTACACCCCTGACACCCCAGGTACACCTCTGACACTCCCGGTACACCTCTGACACTCCCAGGTACACCTCTGACACCCCATGTACACCCCTGACACTCCCAGGTACACCTCTGACACCCAGGTACACCTCTGACACTCCCAGGTACACCTCTGACCTCAGGAACACCCTGACACTCCCAGGTACACCTCTGACACCCCAGGTACATTTCACACTGCTAGGGTACACCTCTGACACTCCCAGGTACACCTCTGACATTCCCACCTCTGACACCCCTGGTTCACCTCTGACACCCCAGGTACACCTCTGACACCCCAGGTACCCTCTGACACTCCCTGGCACTCACTCTGACACTGCCAGGTACACCACTGATACTCCCAGGTACACCTCTGGCACCCCAGGTACACCCCAGACACTCCCAGTCACACCTGGACACTCCCAGCACCTCCGACACTCCGACACCTGAGTTACACCCCTGACACTACCCAGTTACACCCCTGACACTCCCAGGTACACCCCGACACTCCCATATACCTCTGACACCCCGTGCCGTACTCTAACACTCCTAGTTACACCTCCGACACTCCAGATTCTCCCCTGACCTCCCAGGTACACCTCTGACCTCCCAGGTACACCTCTGATACTCCCAGGTACACCTCTGATACTCCCAGGTACACCTCCGATACTCCCAGGTACACCTCTGACACTGCTAGGTACACCTCTGACACTCCAGGTACACCTCTGACACTCCCAGATACACCTCTGGCCTCCCAGGTACACCGTTGACCTCCCTTGTACTCCTCTGACACTCCCAGGTACACCTCAGACCTCCCAGGTACCTCAGACACTCCCAGGTACACCTCAGACACTCCCAGTTACACCTCAGACACTCCGGTACCTCAGACCTCCCAGGTACACCTCACACTCCCAGGTACACCGCTGCCACTCCCAGGTACACCCTGACACTCCCAGGTACACCTCTCACACTCCCAGGTACACCTCTGCACTCCAGGTACACCGCTGCCACTCCCGGGTACCTCCTGACACTCCAGGTACACCTCTGACACTGCTAGGTACACCTCCGACACTTCCAGGTACACCTCTGACACTCCCAGGTACACCGCTGACACTCCCTGGTACTTCATGACGCCAGGTACACCTCAGACACTCCCAGGTACACCTCAGACACTCCCAGGTACACCTCAGACACTCAAAGGTACACATCAGACCTCCCAGTTACACCTCAGACACTCCCAGGTACACCTCAGACACTCCAGGTACACCTCTCACACCTCCCAGGTACACCTTCGTCACTCCAGGTACAACCCTGACACTCCCAGGTACACCCTGCCCTCCCAGGTACACCTCAGACACTCCAGGTACACCTCTGACACATCCAGTACACCTCTGGCTTCCAGGTACACCTCTGACATTCCCAGGTACCTCTGACACTCCGGTACACCCCTGGCCTCCCAGTGCACCTCTGATACTCCCAGGTACACCTCTGACACTCCCAGGTACACCTCTGACACTCCCAGGCCTCTCTGACACTCCCTGGTACACACCCTGACAGTCCCAGGTACACCTCACATACTCCAGGTACACCTGAGACACTCCCAGGTACACCTCTGACACTCCAGTGCACCTGACACACCCAGGTACACCTCTGACACTCCCAGGTACACCTCCGACACTCCAAGGTACACCTCTGACACTGCTAGGTACACCTCTGACACTCCCAGGCACACCTCTGACACTCCCAGGTACACCGTTGACACTCCCTTGTACTTCTCTGACACTCCCAGGTACCTCAGACACTCCCAGGTACACCTCTGACCTCCAGGTATTCCTCAGACACTCCCAGTTCACCTCTGACACTCCCAGGTGCACCAGACACTCCAGGTACCTCTGCACTCCCAGGTACCGCTGTCTCCCAGGTACACCCCTGACTCTCCCAGGTACACCTGCCACTCCAGGTACACCTCTGACACTCCCAGGTACACCTCTGACTCTCAGGAACACCTATTACACTCCCAGGTACCTCTGACACTCCCAGGTTTACCTCTGACACTGCTAGGTACACCTCTGACACTCCAGGTACACCTCTGACCTCCCAGGTTGCACCATGACACTCCTGGTACTTCACTGACACTCCAGGTCACACCTCAGACACTCCCAGTACACCTGACCTCCCAGGTACACCCTGACACTCCTGGTTTCTCTGACACTACCAGGTACACCTCAGACACTCCCAGGTACTCCTCTGATGCTCTCAGGTGCTCCACTGACAATCCCAGGTACACCTCTGACAATCCAGGTACACCTTGACACTCCCAGGTACACCTCAGACGCTCCCAGTTACACCTCTGACACTCCCAGGTACACCCTACACTCCAGGAACATCTAAGACACTCCCAGGTACACCTCAGACACTCCCAGGTACACCTCTGACCTCCAAGTACACCCATGACACCCACAGGTACACCTCTGACACTCCCAGGTACACCTCTGACACTCCAGGTACCCCTGACACTCCCAGGTACTCCTCTGACCTCCTGGTACACCTGACATTCCCAGGTACACCTCATACACTCCCAGGTACAACTCAGACACTCCAGGTACACCTCTGCACCCCCAGATTGCTCCTCTGACACTCCTGGTACACCCCTGACACTCCCTGGTACACCTGACACTCCCCAGGTACCTCTGACTCTCCCAGGTACCTCTGACACTCCCAGGTACACCCCTGACACTCCCAGTTACACCACACTCCCAGGTACACCTCGACACTCCCAGGTACACCTCTGACACTCCCAGGTACCTCTAACACTCCCAGTTACACCTTTGACACTCCCCTGTACTCCTCTGACACTCCTGGGACACACCTGACACTCCATGTCAATACCTCCCAGGTACCTCAGACACTCCCAGGTACACGTCTGACACCCCAGGTACTCCTCTGCTCCTGGTACACACCTGACCTCCCAGTTAAACCACTGACCTCCCAGGTACACCTCTGGAACTCCCAGGTACCTCAGACACTCCCAGGTACACCTCAGACACTCCCAGGTACACCCAGAAACTCCCAGGTACACCTCTGACACTCGAGTTACACCTGACACTCCCAGTTACACCCTGATCTCCGAGGTACACCTGACACTCCAGGTATACCTCTGACCTCCCAGGTACACCTCTAACACTCCGAGTTACACCCCGACACTCCCAGTTACACCCTGGCACTCCCAGGTACACCTCTGACACTCCCAGGTACCTCTGATACTCCCAGGTACACCTCTGACACTCCAGGTACCTCCGATACTCCCAGGTATCTCCGATGCTCCCAGGTACACCTCTGACACTGCTAGGTACACCTTTGACACTCCCAGGTACACCTCTGACACTCCCAGGTACACCGTTGACACTCTGGCGCTTCTCTGACACTCCCAGGTACACCTCAGACACTCACAGGTACGCCTCAGACACTCCAGGTACACCTCAGACACTCCAGGTACACCTCAGACAATCCCAGGCACACCTCAGACACTCCCAGTTACACCTCAGACACTCCCAGGTACACCTCAGACACTCCAGGTACACCTCTCACCTCCCAGGTACACCGCTGTCACTCCCAGGTACACCCTGACCTCCCAGGTACACCCCTGCCACTCCCAGATGCACCTCTGACACTCCCAGGTGCACCTCTGACTCTAGCAATGCGTAAT
>NW_024748587.1:0-7500 GCF_018991925.1 Homarus americanus
AACAACCACACCCTGAGTTAACGAGCTGCATGATTCAGTGTCAAGGAATAGTCCAAAAAGACCGGACAATTCGCCAACTGCACTGGCTCACCATTACCCTGGAACACGATCCGCAAATCGATTAACATCCAGGTTCCCAATTACTGCTGGGTAGACAGAGGCAAATGGCTTAAAGACACTTGCCCATAATTTCACCCTGCCCGGGGATGGAACCCGGCTCCGCTCGCTTACCAGACGAGCATGCTGACCATTAATACACCACAGTAACAGCGGCAACAGTAACAATATTAACAGCAGTAACAGTAACAGCAGCAACCATAAGCATGATGGTGGGGGACTTACCAGGTGCGTCACACAGATCCTACCTGAGATCTATTACTGACCCAGGTAGCTGTCCCAAGGTCTGAGGTGAGGGCTGAGAGGGAGGAGTGAGAGGGAGAGGGCCCAGGATAAAAGTTGAGAGGGAGGGGTGAGAGTTAGGGTGAGAGGAGAGGGGTGAAGGGTGAGGATGAGGGCTAAGGGTGAGAGCTGAAGGACAGAGCCGAGGTAAAGAAAAAAAAATACTCGTTCTAGGTTAATAACTTCTTTGACCACGTCTCTCTCTCACCCTCTCTCTCAAGCCGTCTTTGTTCACTCTGGTTCATTTCAGATAATGACCTCAGCCGTTCCCACAACTACCCAAGCCTCACCTTGACCCGAGTTACCCTTTGACCCCAGAAGTCCCTGAGCCCCGACACCCCCCCCCTCCCCCGTTACGCTGACCAGACCTACCCCCTAATCCTTGGTCTCTCGGGTCATCCTAACTTGGTCAATTTCGGCAGCAGTCGTGAACTCTCGAGTAACTCAGAGTTTAAGTGAGAATCTCATTTAACTTCTGCCTCGATCTTCATCAACAGGTCCCCACACACGCGACCAAACACACACCACGCTTATGTTGTAATCCTTACTGTATTTCCAGTTAATTCCATTTTACAACATTTTTATCATTATATTCCCCTAAGGAAACATCACTGGCGTACTAACAGATTTAAGACGAACTGTATTAACACGGCAAACAGTATTAAAACATTACGATGTGATGACCTTCATGATGTCACGTGACTGCTGCCGCCAACCACTAAATTAGTAAATAAATCTGCCATAAACCGACGTAAGAGGCAATAAACCTATTCCATGCAGAGAGGAATGTGTTTTATGTCTTAAATTCAACCCATAAAGTCATAAACCAAACATTAAAGAGAAATAATTTATATACCTAATTTCTCTCTTCGTTTGTTATTGTTCCTTAATATTATTGTCATCATTATAATAAGCCAATCAACTTCAAAGTCGCCATTAGTAATGTTCTGATATAGTCTGGCTTCAGGTAGTACTAGTCAACATATACTGAGACAAGAGTCACCATGGTTGTAGGTCACCTGAGAGTATTACACATGGGATGGTTTTGGTGATTCTTACTCAGTGTGGCAGCCAAGGTGTTGTACTATAAGAGTCACTGGTTCCCTCACACGGGCCGTCCCAAACTGAACCACCCAAACCCTCACCTCCTTGTCTACCAGAGACTTGGTATACTGAACTCTATTTCCTATAAGATCCATTCTAAGCTTTATTCACACTCTACCTGCAACTTTACCACAGATCTATTTACTCTTGATTAAACCATTTCACAAACAGGGAGGTACTACCATCTGGGAAGATATTGGAAGCATAATGTGTTGTCTAATGGTAGACCCTGCTGCCATATGGCATCACAAAAATTGTGACCAAGTCCCAGGTTGCTGATCTGACTTTCTGCCTCATTTACACACAATTGCAGGGTCTTAATTGTTACTCTTACTATTAACAACACAACATACATATATCATTTCTCACTATTGATATTTTAATTTTTTTGTTTTTGAATTTATTCATGGCTCTGTATTATTACAGGGGGTATTATTATTATTATTATTATTATTTATAATTTTTATAGACTTTTATTATTACTGTATGTGTATTTTCTTTTATTATAATTTTTTTTAAATATTGTTATTAATTTTATTATTATTATTATTATTATTATTATTATTATTATTATTATTATTATTTTCTTTTATTATAATTGTTATTTATTAAATATATTTATATTAATTTTATTACTATTATTATTATTATTACTATTATCATCATCATTGGCATAATTATTATTATTATTATTATTGTTTTATTATATTTTCGCCCCCCGGGCCTTGATGTGGGTCATTAAAAATGACCCGTGCCCGGGTGGGCTAATGCCCTTAAAGAAAGAATCCTTAAAGAAACTTCATATAGGATTTTTTTTTATTCTGTATCTCTATAAATAAACCTGAATCGCCTCCCTGGATCAACCTGTCTGGCTTGAGGATAATTGAACTCATACAGGCTTCCAACACACACTGCAAACCTCAACAAAAGCGAGAGAGCTATTACATATAAGTCATCACCTGTTTAAATGTAAGGTATAAACCTATCTCTTGTTACAGAATTATGCATATTAGTCATCTTTCTTATCCTGGATATACACGATAATGCTTCTATAAACTCTCTTGGTCATAAACATACATACACATTACATATCTATACATTCATACACACTCAAACATACATACACATTACATATCTATACATTCATACACACTCAAACATATATACACATTACATATCTATACATTCATACACACTCAAACATATTACACATTACATATCTATACATTCATACACACTCAAACCTATTTACACATTACATATCTATACATTCATACACACTCAAACCTATTACACATTACATATCTATACATTCATACACACTCAAACCTATTTACACATTACATATCTATACATTCATACACACTCAAACCTATTTACACATTACATATCTATACATTCATACACACTCAAACCTATTTACACATTACATATCTATACATTCATACACACTCAAACCTATTTACACATTACATATCTATACAATTATACACTATTCAATGTCCACATTCTACATTTATACACACACTATACATTCATACACCCAAACACATATACTTTAACCCACACGAGGAAATACCCCTCACCAAGACACACAATACACTTCCTCGCTCAATACACAAGATTCTTCTATATCCCCGCCTAGGAAGCCTCGGCTCAGGAAGTCGTTTCGTGAAAAAATATAAACAGAACCACAAGAAAAACGAGATCCTCTACCCACTAGCCGAGGAGCCTTTATTTTCTTATTGCTATTATTCATACATGGAAAATATGTGGAAATAATGGTAAGTGTGTGTGTGTGTGTGTATGTGTGTGTGTGTGTGTATGTGTGTGTGTGTGTGTGTGTGTGTGTGTGTGTACGTTGTTCAACTCTCACCCTCGGTACCTGAAACCTATACAATAGGGTGTGTCATACGGAGGCGATTTTTTTTTTTTTTAGTTTGAAAAATCGGCCCATGGTATTAATGATGTAGTTCTGTGTGCAGAATCATGTGATATCTTCAGATTTGAAAAGTTTTCATTTTTTGCTAGGTAAATTTTAACTTGAAATCTTATGAAAATTCAGTATTCCCACCCTTTTACCAACACCACTAAATAGCTTATTTAAAGTAAAGTAAATGTAGCAGGTTAATTTATTAGGATGAAAATGATCCAGAATAGTGAAACGAATGATCTTGACACATTTATTAAATTTAATATTCCTTTAGAAAACAAAATCATCAAATACAAAAACCGGTTTTACTACTACGGCCCGGTGTTGCTGCACACCATAGAGAACATGTCTTTCTTGCTTCTGTTTCTACTCATCACCTCCCTGCTGACCACCTGAGCTCGGACGTAGCCTTCCCTCCTCTCCTGGCTGGCCTGCGTGACTGCTGGCCCTGCGCTCACTTGCTGTACACAGCGCTCTATACTCTGGATTGTCGCGAGGGCCAGGCAGTGACATCGCCAGGATGTCCAGGAATGCTCTGGCTTGAACATTGTGGTGAGCTGCAGGTAGAGGGGGCTCACTGCCAGCCTGGATGTTATCCAGTCTATGAATCAATGATGAGGTCTTGGCACCTAGATTGACTTGGAGTCTTCCTGGCCCTGAAGGAATCGTCACCAACTGATTCGTCATGCCCAGATCCTCTCATAAGTCTGATATCAAAGATCTTTTTGACTGCCACTCTTCTCTCCTCCTCATCCTTACTGCAGAGCATTGTCTGCAGAACTGCCTCGGGATGAGTATACCAGGAAGATCTCCTCACAGTCTGCTCCACAATCTGAACAACCTTCCTTGGCTGACTCCTCAGGAGCTCAAGCTGGAAGAGACCATGCCTCGGACCTTCGGAGAACGATGACTTGACCTTAGTGTTGAACCAATTTGGCAAGTAGACACTCACGATGAATTGAGGACAATAGTCTCAGGTTGTGAAATGGTTCCTTTCAGTTTATGATGAAACGACCCAAATTCTGCAGAACCACCAGAGCCGTTGTGACCCACCTAGGAGTGTGAGACTGGACCTATCTGCAGGTAACCAAGTCTGTAGGCATGACCCACAGTTTTGATGGCACTGCAAATCATGTAACCATAGTACTGGTCCGGTCCTCAGGTCGTCAATGACAGTATGTGGCTCAGCCAGGTGGAGGGCCAACTGTGATTTTTTCAAAGCTCGGATTTATTTCTAACTCAGTGGCAGAGTTCAGCATCTTGCCAAGAGGACCAGACCATCTGTTGTTTGAAAGAGTCTTGCCATCCAGCTCCTGGATCAGATGTCTGAGTGGCAACTCGTTGGTGTGGAGGTCACAAACAATCCAGACCAGCTTTCTCCCAATCTTCCGCTCTATCCACTGTATGACCCCCCCCTTGCCACCCTGTGTTCGTGTTGGTGCTGTCCCCTCCAATGACCTGCAGGGTCTGGTCTACGTTCCTCTCTCTGAGCCAGTTCTGTGTTATCTGCCACTATCTCAGCTGGTTTCTGATGTCATCTTTCTCTGGGTAATGCCACAAATACTTCCCTCCTGGTTCACTGCAGCAGGAGTAGTGTTCCTCCTTCACCATGGCGGGGAACAACTTGTCCAGAGATCTCTCCAACTTTCATGAACACTTTGAGTATCAATGCCTTCTCCCATCCAAGAACAAACAATTGATTCCATTTTCTCTTATCCCCTTATCAAACTCCTCTTCTAGGTTACTGACAAGTTCTCCTGAGCTCTCCTTACTTTGTTATGATCTATCACCAGGTGAACATCATCAGGTGTTATCAAACCACCATCAATCCAGGCAGCTGTTGCTATCTCTGCAGTTTCTCTGAGACCAGTGTGGTGTCGCATGCTGGCCAGAGCTATGCTCGGGATATCTTTCCTATTTCGAATCTTATACACTGGAAGGTTTGGGATCCTTCTTTTCTGGGTTAGGGACAAAGTCACCATTTCTCCTGGTCAGCACTCGGATCAGCCATGAAGTCACTAAACTCTGAATCAGCTTGACTCAATCATCAGCCTTTTACCTCACCCTGGGCATTACCAGTCTCTTTTTACTCGGCAACTCTTCTTCTCCTCTTCTGTCCTCTCTGTGGCAGCCTCCTGTCTCTTGGACTCCGGAATATCTTGGCTAAGAAATCATAGAGAGCCCCTATACTCTGATCTTCTCTCTCTATTAGCACGACAAATGCCAGTTCGATCCTGGGAATCTTCAGTTCACGCTTGCAAATACTGGGAGATGTGGGCCTCGGATTTACAGTCACGATCGCATCAAACTCAGGACAGAGAGAACAATTGGGCACTTGCAAGTAATTATGTCAAATAACTGGTCCAGATTTAGCAGCAAAAGCTGTCATATTAACTGCAAGTTTTCTTCTCCCCAGAGAGATATCTCTTGCCCTTTTTCCCCAACTGGCGCAGTCTCCTCACTAATCTTCTTCCTGACTTATGACTGGAGGCTTGAACTGACGTTAGCCAGAGTGTACTAATGCCAAGACAGTTTTTGGTCATATCACTTCTTAATGTCTTTATTTTGTGTAAGTTCTTTGGTTTCTTTTTCACTTTGATTTGCCTGAAGTTAAAACACCCAATAATCTCAAAGCATCTCAATGTAGAGCAACTCCGACTTCCAGGAGCTCTCTCCCAGACCCAAGATAGTGACTGAGAGATGGCTGAATTTTTGGTTCCTCGTCCTGACACAAGCAGCCATCCGCAAATATTATCAACTTATAAATGCATCAGAATCTGAAACAGAAAAAAATATTGTTAGTTGGGTTGTTAAAGAATGAAGTCAGAAAGCAATGTTCACTATTTAATTGTACTGCACTAATGCAGCTGTACGTTAGATTTTCGATAAATTTCACGCTAAAATTTACCTAGCAAAAGGTTGCAAAATATTGAAACTGAAATTATTTTCTGTTTATATACTGTACACTAAAATCTACCAAAAAAGTGATGGGCCATTAGTTTTAGCTGATCTTCCCTCCTATGAAACACCCTACTATACAATATACAATTCAGGAAACGACGATATTTTTCTGAGAGGTTTTGTGGAAGAACTGTAAAGGACCTGGAGAGAGAGAGAGAGAGAGAGAGAGAGAGAGCTCAAGGGCGTGGAAAACCGCTGAGTAGCATCACAAAAATCTGCAAAGAAAACCGGAAAGAAAGCAAAGGACCTGAGAGGGGAACTAAGAGAAAGTTAAGATGCAGGCAACATAGAAAGGATGAAAAGAAAGCTACAAATGATGATCAACTCAGATTATCTCAGGTAACTGGAAAACTTGACCACAAATGATCACTTGATCAACATATCTTATGAGGCAGAAAGTGGTATTGTATGTAATATTTATGAGAATAATTGTATTCTTGCTTATTCCCTTCTTCTTTCTCTTAATTATCTGGTCTTTCTTCTCTGTCACAACTACAGTATTTGAGTCAGTAAGTCAGGGTGTTCCGCCTGGCACTCTCCCATCCCCCTCCAACAACGTCATTAAATACAAATAAAGGACCACCTTCATGTGATGGTACAGTGTAAGAACCTCCCTCTCCTTCTCCCTCCCTCCCTCTCTCTCCCTCCTTCTCCCTCCCTCTCCTTCTCCCTCTCTCTCCCTCCTTCTCCCTCCCTCTCCTTCTCCCTCCCTCCCTCTCCTTCTCCCACTCAATAATAATTCATAATAAATAAAATTTATGATAAAACAAACAAAATAAAATACGTAATAAAATAATGATGATAATAATACAGTAACTGTAATAATAATAATATAAATAATAAAGAACTATAAATACAAAAATGAAAAAAAAGATCAAAAGTGAGAAACGATATATGTATGTTGTGTTGTCAATGGTAAGAGAAACAATTGAGACCTGCAATTGCGTGTAAATGAAGCAGAAAGTCAGATCAGCAACTATAAATTGTTTATAATACAATATATATCGGTGTTTACATATACTGTACACGTGCGTTGAGGCGTTTTGTTGTGTTGATAACAGCAGGACAATCTCGGGTGACAGTGACGTCGACCCACGGTAACT
>NW_024748587.1:12500-17086 GCF_018991925.1 Homarus americanus
ACTATTCCCTAAAGCTGGAATAGAAGCGTGTATTGATTTAGTTATTATTATTATTATTATTATTATTATTATTATTATTATTATTATTATTATTATTATTATTATTATTATTATTATTATTATTATTATTATTATTATTATTATTATCATTATTATTATTATTATGATTATTATTATTATTATTATTATTATTATTATTATTATTATTATTATTATTATTATTATTATTATTATTATTATTATTATTATTATTATTATTATTATTATTATTATTATTATTATCATCATTAGCAGTAACAAAATAATTTGATATTCCAATTCGTTATAACTGATGTAATACCAAGAGAAAAACACGAGAAAAATATAAACTTGAAGACCGAACGCCACCTTAACTCCATCTCATTCCTTAACCATTCAGCTATGAGCTTTCACAAGGTATACCACCAATCACCTGTAATTTATATATGTAGACAAAGCGAATTGATACATTCTCAACCAATTAGATTCGAGTTTTAAAAGATCTTTCAGGCACAGTACGATTGACCACTCATAAATATTGTAATAACATGTCAACTGTGATACACTGATTGGGTAATTAATTTCAACAGTAAGAGTAAATACACTATCAGCCAATCAGCGTCGGGCTTCCTAAGAATCGGACAAAGTATCAGCCAATCGTAGCCAGTCCTAGTCGACCACAATATAATCATCAACAAAGCTATTGACCTCGGGCTTCGGAGAAGTCTTATACCATGGCTTACAGACTTCCTCAGTGACCGACGCCAAGCTGTACGCTTCCGAGGGGCTGTCTCCACCTTTCAGTCACTCACCTGTGGCGTCCCCCAAGGCACCAAGATGGGACCACTCTGCTTCCTTATGCTCATCAATGATGCCTAAGAGAAACCCCTGCTCGCTGGAAATATGTCGACGACTCCACCATTGGGATCAGCGTCAACAATTCTGCTCCGAACTATACGCCCTTCAAGTTTATTGAACAGTCTCAAAACTGGGCCACCAACAACCATGTCACCATCAACCATACCAAGACCATGGTTATGCACATCAACCTCTCCTCCGACATTGTCCACCTCCTTCCATTACTCTAGGTCCAGCACACTCCAGGTTGTAGATTCCACGAAGAAGCTCTCGGCGTCCTAGACAACAAACTAAATTGGAAACCACACGTCAGTGAGGATTTGTCCAAATCCTCCAGTTTCCGTCTCCACCTCCTCCCCGCCGACTCCAAGTCCCTCAGGTTCCTGCACCCAGGCTCCTCAGTGTTTACACAACATTCATACTTCCCCAAGCTCACCTAACCCTCCCCACCTGGTCTTCTTCCCTACGGCACCACACAACGTAAACACCTAGAAAAAAGAAAGTGCAAAAGAGGGAGCATACAAGATTATTCTCTCCTTCCCTACTCCACATATCAGAAAGCGCTCAACACACTGACCCTTTCATTTCTCACTGACCATCACCACGACCTCATCTGCAAATTTGGTAAGAAGCTTCTACACCATCCTCGACACCGGCTCCTACTACCACCTGAGATCCCTAGCCCGAGAATTGCTGTTCGACACCACAACCGCATGCAGCCCATACGTGCACGAACTGATCGCTATAAGAACAGCCCAGTCCCAACCATTGTAAAAATTATCAATAACTTGTAATAAACCAGTGTATTCACTCCCAGTAAACACTACTCCTCGCACTGTTACTATGTTGAAATGCACTGTAATTTGAGCTTTTCCCCATCTAGTTATTATATATCTTATTTGTATCACTTATGTTATTTGTATATTATTTGTAATTCGAAACCCATTCCCCAAATATGTAACTGTATATTTTCAGCCTTCTGGCTGCCAAGCTCTTTCAATAAACCGTTAATTATTATTATTATTATTATTATTATTATTATTATTAAGGGCCTTAACCTTGACCCCACCACCTCATCCCACAGTTCGGGGTGCGGGGGGGGGGAGCGATGCATCTTACTCACAGTAGCCATCAATAACTCTCGGTCCAATGATAGAGAGAGAGAGAGAGAGAGAGAGAGAGAGAGAATATTCCACCACAATGTAATCCGTAAGTTGCTGAGGAAAGACCCTGAAGAACGAAGACGTTGTAATTCGCTTTTATGATCGACATGAGTCAGTGATAATAGCCAAGGTTATTACTTAACCTCGCCGCCTGCAGACGATGTTTTCCTCCCCCAGGACGACCAAGGATGGGGATGATCGGTTATGTATCAAAAATTAATATCGAAAATACATTATTATTATTACTATTATTATTATTATTATTATTATTATTATTATTATTATTATTATTATTATTATTATTATTATTATTATTATTACTATTACTATTACTATTACTATTACTATTACTATTACTATTACTATTACTATTATTATTATTTTTATTATTATTATTATTATTATTATTATTATTATTATTATTATTATTATTATTATTATTATTATTATTATTATTATTATTATTATCATTATTATTATTATTATTATTATTATTATTATTATTATTATAGGTCCTAAGCGACGGTGGTGAAAGTATTCATTCCGGGATAAAGAAAAAAGTTGTGACGTCAGCATTGATCCTGGGATGAAAAATAATTATTGTCAGCGGCGTTGATTCTGGGAAAAAGAAGCTGGTTGCAGTGGGGATTGTCCTGGGATAAGAATAGGTGGCGACGGCGGCTTTCGTCCTGGAATAAGAATAGGTGGTGCCTGCGGCGTTCATCCTAGGATAAAAACAGGCGGCCGTGGCGGGTTGGGTGATGGCGTCGGCGATACAGCGCCTCAATCCCACTATTTAATCCCCTGAGCCACGCCAGCCAAAATCAACTTGTTTCCCAATGAGAATGCCCGCATATCTGTCTATCAGTCACACCACGCAGGAGTGTAACTTGTGTTTCCATTAATTTAAAGGGAAGCTAATGGGTTCTCTCTCTCTCTCTCTCTCTCTCTCTGTTCATTAATGGTGTGTTGAGATGAGGCTCCCGTGTGGTATGTAGGTCACTGACCCCCATTGTTTACTGTGTAACTTGTGGCTGAGTTATGGTGACGTATTGACGGTGTTTGTAGGCTAATGAAGGCATTAGTAGTGGGCGGGAGTTACTATGGTGGAGGGGAGTGGGCAGGATTGACATTGTGGAGAGGGGAATGACCAAGATGTAAGGGTAATATCATGGTGGAGATGAGGGAGCAGGATTGACATTGTGGAGAGGGGAATGACCATGATGTAAGGGTAATATCATGATGGAGATGAAGGGAGGATAGAAGGTGTATGGGAATGGAAGTAGCGGAGGGAGTCTGCTATTATGTGCCAACCAATCTCAGGAGGGGTGAGAGGGGGCTGACCATTGTACGGGGAGATGGGTGTTTTAGGGTAAGGAATGGGGGTGGAGGAGGAGATGTGGGTGATGATGGGGCGATTTAGGGGAAGAATGGGGATGAGGTAGAGGGGTATGGGTTATAAAGTTTCCACCAATAGGAACATACAACCTAACCTAACCTAACCAAACCTAACCTAACCTAATCTAACCTAACCTAACCTAACCTAACAAAACCAAACCTAACCTAACCTAATCTAACCTAACCTAACCTAATCTAACCTAACCTAAACTAACCTAAACAAAGCTTCTAGTCTAAGTAGATCAGAGACATATCCTTCACAGCAGGCGAGGCAACCTTACCTTAGTCTATATTGCATGATTAAGACTACAAGGACAGGTGAAACTCCAATATAGGTTGTACTTCTTCACCATATCCTTCCTTAGCTCATATTTTCCTTTGTTCTTTTTCTCCTTGCGTTTCTTCTTCATCTCCTCCTTGTAATTTCCCTCCTTCTTCCTCCCCTTCCCATTCTTCCACCCCCTCCCTTCTTCCTGTTCCTTTTTCTCTTCCTCCTCTTCCTCCCCTCCTATCCCTTCCCCTCCTATCTATTCTTCTCACCCCTTCACCTTCTTCCTTCCAGGTCAAGGAACACCGCAAGAAATTTTCTGCTGGTTGGGGAGAAACGCTAATCTAAATACCGCCAAATAATCAATGAATGTTTACACTTGTTTCGTGACCATAATAATAATTCTTCACTAAACGCTAAAACTAAATATTAAGCGAATAAAATGAAATATTAAATGATAGTCAGTTCGTATTCTGCTTCATTACTTGCTAAAAATATTGGCTCTATATTTGTGGTAAATGTTTAAATGACGTCAGGCGCTCTCGCTATATCTGGACTTTCATATACTGTATGACAGAAAATGTGATATTTGAAGGTTTTTAATTAAATAAAATATTTGTTTTGCAAGACTCGTGGACTCGCGGAATATTGTTAATTCATGAAAGCAAAAATATGTATAAAGTATATGTATTTGTATATAAAGAGAATAAATTATATTTTCTAGTGCACATATCGTCAAGCCATTGGAAAAATATATATATTTTCTTTGTTATAAGTATTAATAACAATACGTTTATTTACACTAGAAAACAATGTATTATTCTAGATAATATACTGTATATATAATGCTAATCGTGAATACAATTGATGAATACTCAATG
>NW_024748588.1:0-15407 GCF_018991925.1 Homarus americanus
TGTTTGGCATATTAAAACAGCCTCAACTTGGAGAAAATACAAGTATGATAACAGGAACTGGTGAGCGACGACACATTGGGCAGAGAGCCTTACAGGTTTCCATGCCTTCACAGGATCTGACTGCATTGGAAAATTTGTTGGCAAAGGAAAAAAAGCATGTTGGAGCACTTTGATGAAATCTAACACAAAAGTCCTAGATGCATTCAAGATGCTGAGTAGACCAAATGCCCTCCAGCAGACATGTATATTGGTCTAGAGGAATTTGTATTTAAGCTCTACTGACCACGAATGACTTTCACTAAACTGTCAAAACTTAGATGGCATCTCTTCAAGATAACGCAGGCAGAAGCTGGAGAACTACCAGCGACTGCAGCAACTCTAAAGTATCATATATTGAGAGGAAGGTATCAAGCTCTTCTGTGGTCTTGTGATGCAGACAGTGAAATGCTTTCACAATTAGAGCATGGCTGGAAGATTGACAATGGCTGTTTCATACTAGTAATATCAGACCAACCACCAGCTCCAGAAGCAATCACAGAACTTGTTAAATGTGGATGTGACGTCAGGAAATGTGGATCATTGTCATGTTCATACAGAAAGAATCAGAAAGAATAGCATGACATGCACCGAGATGTGTAACTGTCAAGCAGATGATGAGAAATGCCTAAACAAGGTGAAGGAATCTGTTGTACACAGAAGCCTCTGATGACGAGGACTGAAGCAATGTCGTAAATAATAACTTGTGACTTGTATACACATGATGTATAACACTACAAACTTTTAATAAATATAAAACGGTGGTTCTAAGCTTTTCAGATAATGGTAATAAGTATATGTTTAATTTCCAGTATTTGTCTTTAGCAATTAATTTTACTTACTGCAATCTCTTCTTTGCCAGAGACAGGATGGCATATATGAGCAGCCATGTTTGTAACACACTTAAGATATTATAACAGCATTCATAATATATTACGTTAAATTGTAATGATATAATACTACATATTCATAGGTTATTAGTCATGTTGTAAGTTACTTAGGAGTTAATGGTAATACGTCTGTGGTTCATTACGCCGCTCTTTGATAAAACTTCTTTAATGGCATAAAACTTATAATAAACCGTTCAGAAAAAATTACACCACAGTTCCTTAACATAGTTTATAAGGATTATTACGATGTATGGTGTCAAAAATTAACATGAAATTTTTACGGGATTACTTAAGATCCTACACTAAAACCTGCCGACCTAACCTAACCTTTTTTACCCATCTCCACCTACTTATCTAACCTGACATAATCTAACCTAACCTGACATAATCTAACCTAACCTGACATAATCTAACCTAACCTGACATAATCTAACCTAACCTGACATAATCCTACCTAACCTGACATAATCTAACCTAACCAGACATAATCTAACCTAACCTAACCTGACATAATCTAACCTAACCTGACATAATCTAACCTAACCTGACATAATCTAACCTAACCTGACGTAATCTAACCTAACCTGACATAATCGAACCTAACCTGACATAATCGAACCTAACCTGACATAATCTAACCTAACCTGACGTAATCTAACCTAACCTGACGTAATCTAACCTAACCTGACGTAATCTAACCTAACCTGACATAATCGAACCTAACCTGACATAATCGAACCTAACCTCCCAGTCTGACATAAGCTAACCTAATCAAACCTAACTTTCCCACCTACCGACCGTAACCTATCTACTTATTACCTACCTAACCTAACTTAACCCAACTTGACGTAATCTAACCTAACCTATTGAAACTTAACTTAACCACCTACCTCATCTAACACCACTTTGTAATCTCTTTGCGCTACCGCTCACAGGATGAGTATGGGGGCACAATAAACTAGCCTCTAAGTGGCAAAATTAACAAAACTAACCTAACCTAACCTAACCCAACCTGACTTAGCCTAACCTGATGTATCCAACTTAAACATCTTAGAATATATAATAAAGCCGCTAGGTTAATTTAGGCTAAATATGGTTGATTCATATTTCGTTTTGACAGAAATTCCCGGCAAAATAACGTATCTATATTGAGAACCACCGCCATGTTGGTTCCACGTTAACAAGACAGGGATACACTACAGAATAACCCGCGTTCGTTTAACCTCAATTACTACAGTTTACTTTATAATCTCACTTCACAATCTTCACTACATCTCACTTCACAATCTTCACTACATCTGACTTCACAATCTTCACTACATCTGACTTCACAATCTTCACTACATCTCACTCCACAATCTTCACTACATCTCACTTCACAATCTTCACTACATCTCCCTTCACAATCTTCACTACATCTCACTTCACAATCTTCACTACATCTCACTTCACAATCTTCACTACATCTCACTTCACAATTTTCACCACATCTCACTTCACAATCTTCACTACATCATACTTCACAATCTTCACCACATCTCACTTCACAATCTTCACTACATCTCACTTCACAATCTTCACCACATCTCACTTCACAATCTTCACTACATCTCACTTCACAATCTTTACCACATCTTACTTCACAATCTTCACTACATCTCCCTTCACAATCTTCACTATATCTCACTTCACAATCTTTACCACATCTTACTTCACAATCTTCACTATATCTCACTTCACAATCTTTACCACATCTTACTTCACAATCTTCACTACATCTCCCTTCACAATCTTCACTACATCACACTTCACAATCTTCACTACATCTCACTTTACAATTTTCACATCTCACTTCACAATTTTTACATCTCACTTCACAATCTTCACTACATCTCACTTCACAATCTTCACTACATCTCACTTCACAATCTTCACTATATCTCACTTCACAATCTTCACTACATCTCACTTCACAATCTTCACTGCATCTCACTTCACAATCTTCACTACATCCCACTTCACAATCTTCACTACATCTCACTTCACAATCTTCACTACATCTCACTTCACAATCTTCACTACATCTCACTTCACAATCTTCACTACATCTCACTTCACAATCTTTACTACATCTCACTTCAAAATCTTCACTTCATCTCACTTCACAATCTTCACTACATCTCACTTCACAATCTTCACTACATCTCACTTCACAATCTTCACTACATCTCACTTCACAACCTTCACTACATCCCACTTCACAATCTTCACTACATCTCACTTCACAATCTTCACTACATCTCACTTCACAATCTTCACTACATCTCACTTCACAATCTTCACCACATCTCACTTCACAATCTTCACTACATCTCACTTCACAGTCTTCACTACATCTCACTTCACAATCTTCACTACATCTCACTTCACAATCTTCACTACATCTCACTTCACAATCTTCACTACATCTCACTTCACAATCTTCACTACATCTCACTTCACAATCTTCACTATATGTCACTTCACAATCTTCACTACATCTCACTTCACAATCTTCACTACATCTCACTTCACAATCTTCACTACATCTCACTTAACAATCTTCACCACATCTCACTTCACAATTTTCACTACATCTAACTTCACAATCTTCACTACACCTCACTTCACAATCTTCACTACATCTCACTTCACAATCTTCACTAACACCATCCTTCATCACTACATATAACAACATCCATCATCACTACTTATAACACCATCCATAATCATCACTCCATATAACACTATCCATCATCACTACATATAATACGATCCATCATCACTACATATAACACCATCCACCATCACTACATATAGAACCATCCATCACGACATATAACACCATCCAACATTACTACATATAACACCAACCATCATCACTACATATAACATCATCCATCATCACTACATATAACTCCATCCATCATCACTACATATGACACCATCCAGCATCACTACATATAACACCACCCATCATCACTACATATAACATCATGCATCATCACTACATATAACACCATCCATCAACACTACATAAAAAACCAACCTATCATCACTACATATATCATCCATCATCACTACATATAACACCATCCAACATCACTACATATAACACCACCCATCATCACTACATATTACATCATCCATCACTACATATAACTCTATCCATCATCACTACATATAACACCATCCAGCATCACTACATATAACACCAACCATCATCACTACATGTAACATCATGCATCATCACTACATATAACACCATCCATCATCACTACATATAAAACCATCCTATCATCACTACATATAACATCATCCATCATCACTACATATAACACCATCCATCACTACATATAGAACCATCCTATCATCACTACATATAATATCATCCATCATCAATACATATAACACAATCCAACATCACTACATATAACACCACCCATCATCACTTCATATAACATCATCCATCATCACTACATATAACTCTATCCATCATCACTACATATAACACCATCCAGCATCACTACATATAACACCAACCATCATCACTACATATATCATCATGCATCATCACTATATATAACACCATCCATCATCACTACATATATTACCCTCCTATCATCACTACATATAACACCATCCATCATTACTACATATAACGCCATCCTTCATCACTACATATAACACCATCCTATCATCACTACATATAACACCATCCATCTTCACCACAACACCATCCTCAACACTATAGTGATAAACAGAGCTTCATTTTGTTGTCAATTTCTTTAAATTCCAACCTTATTAAACCGTAATTTTTTCTGTATGGTCAAATTTTGATTTGACCTCAGTGAGAGAGCTGTTAGTATCAGTAGATCACAATGGTGTTCCGACGCACTGTAACAAAAGTTTCAAAGGTTGAGGTGAAGCCTTGCCAGGTGAAGGAGAAGGGCCCCCGATCTAACAAACTGCAGACCACAAAGCACACTAAACCTCAAAACAACAAGAAGAAGAAGGAAACTACCACTTTCTGCCATGTACAAAAGGACCAGTACCTGCCATGGGGAGACTACATCTTCACCGGGAAAAAGTCAAAGAACAACAAGAAGCGTTGAACCATTTTTCTGATATTTAAAAATAATAAAAAACATATTAATTGATTTTGTGTGTATTATTTATGCTTTTATTATTTTCAACTGTAAACGTGCTGTTTTGGGAATATATTTTGAATTACATAATATTTAGGTACAGCAGTTTATTTCACTGTATCTCCTTGTTTACCAAGTAACTGGACTTACAGTCTCCGATCGGGATACTCAAAACAAATATTTGGCATCGAACTCCGTAAGTGAGCTCGTAATCTAGCCCGTAATCTAACCTGGATATAGTAGTCGCTATTTCCCGATTGCATGAAAAAAAAATAATAATATATGTTTTAATAATGCTTGTTAGACTTGTTTTATCATAGAATAATGAAGAAAATGTTTTGTACATCAACTTACTAAAATACAATATTAGTTTTTTTTTTTACGACAAGAAGAGGCTTGAGTGTTCTATTTCTTGCTGAATGGAAGAGATGCAGCTTTTGTCTTCTTACAACTTTTCAGGTAATTTGTACCAAAATAGAAGATTTTTATTGTCCACATTTAGGGTATATTTTTTTTATGACTGAATAAACTTGCAGATAGACCTTATTAATGTGGTATAGCTGTAAATATCCTTCAGTAATGAAATCCAAATATGAGGTCAAGTGAACATTTTTGCCTAGACTCCGCCTTTGTTAGGACCAAGTTATAACAAGTTATTCTGCCAAGTATCCAATAAGTACCCATGACTCAGAGTTAAATAATACCTAACCTAATCTAAGTTCATCAAACCTAATAAAAAAAAAGTGGGGCAAAAAATAAGTGGTAAAGAAATTTTTTTCTCAGAAAAAGAATTATATTCAGAGGTTTTTTATCCGATACCTTCAGTCGTGATTATTTTGATGCAAAATTAGTAAAATGTATTTAACCCTAACACTACCTCACCTTACCTAATCTTACCTTACCTTATCTAACCTAACCTAATGTTACCTAACCTAACCAAGCCGCAACACTCATGACACAATTGAGTTCTCAAAAAAATTTTCATTTCATTTTCTTTTTTTTTAAAATACATTTGCAGAGACAACAAACTTTTGATAATTATTTCTCCAACATATCTATAAATCTGTTGATGATATATAAATTTAGGATAGGTTAGGTTTGGTGTGATTAGGATAGGTTAGGCTAGTTTAGGATAGTCTAAGTTAGCTTAGGAAAGGCTAAGTTAGGTTACGATAGACTTGGTTAGGTTTTAATCTGCATGATATATTTACTGAACTTGTAAACGATGTTATAATCCTGGCAGCCGGGTATCGATCACGAAAATAACACTTTGGTAGTTATAACATTTGATAAAGTTTATTATTACTGTAACATGAAACAAATCACTATAGCTGTTTTTATCAATCCTGTATTAAATCTGTATTATCTTTGACCATCGCTCATTGGCCAGCTTATCTCTGCACTGTTCTCTGATATAATAAAGTATTGGTGAATGGGAATATTAATCATTTGTGAGTCACTTACTATAAAGGAAACTGTAACGGATTCTATGGACAGTTGGGAATATTTTCATGGAATAAGTCGGAGTAACTCCCCTCTTGCCCAAAAGCGATCCAAGGAGTTAATTCACAGAGCGAAAATCTAGACGAGTCTTCCTTGTTTGTTTTAGGTCATAACAACGAAAAGTTTAATAATGTTTATTACAATGATTCAGGTTTTACTGTAATTCTTTTTTTTTATATTTTTAGTATTTTGTAGATTTTTTTCACCCAGTTCATTTCTTGTTTAGATTCATTATTGTAATTATTTTTATTACAGAGTTGAATTAAAAGTTTATATCTAAGTACTTTACAGCTTCACAAATACTTTTATAAAATGTTGATACACACAGTGGACAGTTTTTAGTTCTTTCTTGTATTACCTCAGTATTACTCTGTTAAATACTCTTACCATTTACATCTGACCATTTATTTATTTATTTTATAAATTGTTTAAAGAGAGAACATCACCAGCAGGATACAGATGTTGAAGTAACCTAACCCTTCCCCCACTGCTACCCCTCCCTCTTGTCCCACATTCTTACGCGTCACTCCTACCCCTTACTCCTACCCCTTACTCCCACCCCTTAATCCCACCCCTTATTCCCACCCCTTATTCCCACCCCTTGCTCCCACCCCTTCCTTCTACCCCTTACTCCCACCCCTTATTCCCACCCCTTGCTTCCACCCCTTGCTTCCAATTCTTGCTTCCACCCTCTTACTCCACGCCCTTGCCCCACCCCTCACTCCCACCCTGCTCCCACCCCACTCCTGTCTCACCCCACCCCACTCCCACCCCCCACCCACCCCTTACCCCACCCCCACTCCCACCCTCATTCTGACCCCCACCCATTACCTCCACCCCACTCCCACCCTTACTCCCACCCCTCACTCCCACCCCTTACTCCTCACTCCCTTACTCCCACCTCACTCTCACCCCTAACTCCCACCCCCATTCCTACCCCTTACTCCTACCCCTTACTCCCACCCCTTACTTCTACCCCTTACTTCTACCCCTTACTCCCACCCCTTACTCATACCCCTTACTCCCACCCCTTACTCGCACCCGTTACTCCCACCCCTTACTCCCACCCTTACTCCCACGCCTTACTCCCACACCTTACTCCTACCCTTCGCTTCTACCCCCACTGTTACCCCACACTACGCTGGTAATTGAAGACATCATACATTTGTTCACTTAGACACCACTTATTATTCAGGACCTAATGGCTATAATATCAGAGTCATTATTCTTAACTCAACTTTATATATATATATATATATATATATATATATATATATATATATATATATATATATATATATATATATATATATATATATATATATATATATATATATATATATATATATATATATCAATTGTCAAAAACCTTCACCACAAGAAAGAAAAGAACAGTCGGGTATGGCAGAAAATGTAATAAACGAACATGGAGTAAGACATCAAGCTCCATATTGTAAACAAGATCATCATCATTGTTTATTTATTGCGAGGAAAAATATTGTTCGCAATATAATTATAAAAACCTTCTGTAATTCATTCTCTTCATTACACTAAAAGGTAATGAAGTATATAAAGAAAATAGTTTATAAATTACTAAAATAAAAATACGTATAAAAAAGTAAAATAACATCTATTGATGGAATAGAAAAGAATTATATCGTAAGTGGGTAAAAGATTTCTTGGGTAGGTTTTAGAATACAATAACTGTTTTCTGCATTACACCGATGGTTCCAAGTCCGAAATTATCCTTAAGTTTTGTGAATCAGTATTTACAGTTTTTCTTAAAGGGTGAATTAAGTTACGGTCACACGATCCCTTTGATGAGCAATTAATTTGGAGCAAGAAATTACGAGTAATTTCTTCCAAATGTGGTCACACGAGTGGTTCTTGGTTCAGTTACTACAGCAAGAAAAAAAAGTTAATGCCGCTGTGCGAGTAGAAGGGAGACGGAACATCACAACAACAATGCAGACGACGCAGCAGCTATCCTTGGTATTATTGTTATTATTCAAAAGAAACGAGAGAAAGCGAAGAAAAACTATTGGGGACTCGTAAGTGGCTGGCGAGGAGGAGGAACGAGTGTTTAATATAGACTGGTTCAACTATCGTAGTTACAGTAGGGAGGGTTGTTAGTATGTGGAGAATGACCGGCTGTATGGGCTTGTGTTTTGTAAACAAACACGCCAAAACACCACCCAAATAATAAACTTAATGTGTCGTAAAAAACTGTTTGTGCATTTTATACATAATGTTATTGATCTATGTTATATATAGCCTAGGTAAATACTCGATAAATCAGCTTCGTGTCATTAAATATAGTATTAACCGGGTTTTGACCCAATAATCTTGCTCGAAATAGTCAAGAAATTGACAATCACGATTGTCAATAAAAATGCTTCAAAAACTTGCTCGAATTTCTCGAAAATTGCTCGAAATAACTTTCCGGCAAGAAATTGCTAAAAAAAAATGCGCCCATGTGACCACTGCTTTAAGAATTGTATGTTATCCTCATGGCATTGGAAACACACACACACACACACACACACACACACCCCATACACAGTCACACACTCACCATGCACAATCACACACACCATACATACACTCACCACACACACACACATACACACACCATACATGCACACACCATACACACACACACACACCATACATACACACACCATACACATACACACACCATACACACATACACACCATGCACACACCATACAAACAAACAAACACACACCATATACACACACACACCATGCACACACACACTAATTGTTTTAATTTAGTTCTTGGAACTCTTAAGTGGCAGCGCTTGATGTAAACACCTCTTGGCATTTTCTGTTTATCTAGTAGCAGGTATACACACAGATATAATATGAGAAAATAAATTATGAATTCTGTCCAGGGAAGTGTTGTGAATATCACCTTGAGATAACACTTGTGTTAAGTGTGAACTTCCCTGTCTAGTGATATGTCCAACTACTACTCTGGGCCACGAGACAGTGGTAGTGATTACAGATTGCCCACGAGGGGGCTAGTTTATTGGGCACCCCCTTACATCCTGTGCAAGGTGAAGCGCAGAAGCGTTTACAGTGCCCAACTGGGAAGCATGCGGAGTTCATGCTTGCCTTTATGACTCATGTATTAAGGGCGTAAAAGGCCTGAAGGGTCATGGGTTTTGTCAGAAAGTTACATAAAGTGACAATGATGAGTGTGTGGGGGGAAAATTCCCGGTACAATTTATCTGTTTATGGCAAAGTGTGGCAGGTCCCTAATAATGTGAGCGGTGTTTACTGAATCAGCTGACCCTGGCTCGACCTTTTGAGAGACGCAAGCCAAGTGATCTAAGAGTCGTGAATAACATGTGAATCACTTGGTGTTATTCATTTGGGTGAATATTTGTATAAATCAAAGGTGCTGTTACACACACACACCACACGTGGCACACCACCCTCACACAGTTTCTGAGAAGGAGGTAAAAACAAGAACAAAATTATCTTCCTTTCACTCCATTGGTCAACTTATCCAAGAGACGCGAATGTTGATAACAACCAGAAACAGGGATGATGGTGGGGCCGAGAAGCCAAATGTTGACAACAATATACACAAAACAACTATTTCTCTTCTCAAATATTCCTCTCTTTTCCCACATTAGTTATTTACATTTATTATATAAATCTGAGCATTCAAATTATTTTAACAACGTCAGAATGGTTTTACAAGTTATAACGTTATTCATATAAAATGATTATAAAATGTACCTTTACTGAGACAAAAATCAAGGATTCGGCTCATCTATGACTTGATCAATGTGGCCGGGGACCCAGCACCCCACTGTGACAGATCTGACAGTGAGACAAACTTTGATCGAATGCTGTAAATCTTCAGCAGTTTGAGATTGTATTTAACAAAGTCTTAACTGGGAAAATGTTGTATGGCTTTTGTTATGGGGTAAGTTCTGGCGTGAACATTAAGACTATTTTTATAATTTTTTGTAACTAATATTTTTATCCGCCTGGTACAATTATTTATTAATTTGTATTGTAAGTTATGTCTTGATAGTCGATGTAATGTAACAATTTATTTTTTGTGTTAATGTTCATATAGATTGGTTCAGTGTTGCGGTTCTGACTCGTCAACGATGTTAATAAGCTGTTGAGTACATACTGCTGGTGAAACAATGTTATCGTAACAACACGACAGACAAGTACTATAATACCTTAACATTTAACAATAATTCAGCTTTAATTTAATTTTTTCACCAACTTAAGACACATAACCCAGAAGGAAGTGAGACGGGCAACATAACGTGGGATATCGTGGCTTCACTAAGTGCATATTATGGAACTTGAGGGAACACATTATGGGAAAATGCGAGCCCTGCTAAGTGGTTCTCCTCAACATGGACGCAAACATCAGATGGACAAAGAAACAGAAGAATCCTGGATATACATTCATTTATTCTACAAAAAAGTTACGTAAACGAGCGTTAAATACGTTTAAGTAATACAGTAACAGTTTACGAAGCTGAAGTCGAGATATTAGAAGATGAAGAAGACTTTAGCATATCAGTATACCCCACGACCGGCGCCAGGATGTTAAGTGTGCCATCAGGGTATATTAACGCTGAGAGACGGGTGCTATCGTGGTATATTAGCATACCTCCACCCTGAATGGTATATCAAAAAGTACAGGATTTACTTCACAGATATTTAGTTATATCTATCGGTATATTATATAAATTATATCAATATATCTGTTTATACCAAATATGGCATCAGAGTATATCACCATTTGCCATCATATTCTCTAAATAACCTCAAAGTATACCCCCGAATGTGTACTATCATACACTATAAATGACACTGTAGTATGTTAGTATATAATCAGGGTATAACATAAATAATATCAGCATTGTTTAGAATATCATATATATTAAGCGTGAGGAATGGATGTTTATGAATTCAGTATATCACAGTTACATAAAGCGGTATGTCAGCTCATCAGCATATCACTAGAATGACATCAGAGTATACGACACTATACTCCAATAAATACTGTCAGGTATCTAAGTATATCAGGGTAATCACTGAGAAGTATCAGAACATATCAGCATATTCCTTGACTGGTAACAAAGCATATCAACATACTCAAAGTATAATCAATGTCTCTGGAATAAACAAGCCAGTGACAGCAGCATATATTTCTGAAAATCAGCTGTGAAATATTTTCAGAACAGCCCAAAGTATACTATAATACTAAGCAACATTTGAAATATACCAGTATACTTCTTAACAGTCAGGGAACGTATCATTATACAGATTAGTGTCCTCGAAGCAGATCAACTTGTCTCCTGCTTTCTGGGGACCCATTAGTGGCATATCAGTATATCCAAAGAGACACATCGGAGTATATTACCATATCTCCCAAGTGCCATGAAGGGATATCAACATACTTGAGTATATTAACTAGCTCTCATAGTCTTCCACTCTCTCTTAGATCCATCAGAATATGTCAGCATATCACCCTATCTTCTGAAGGTCCAGTTTACCTTGTTCCGAAAGTATGTCGAAGCATACTAACAGATCCCCTGAATGCCTTGAGAACATATCAGTATACTTCTAGGTTAATTCATATCATATCAGTATATCCCCTGAATCTAAGGTATAGCTAACCTCATTTCAAATTATTATTAGAGTATGTTAACATATTCTCTTAGAAGCATACCAGCATATCTCTTATGTCATTACAGTCAACCAGTATACGCTCAGAGATAGATGCAAGCATATCAGGGTATATTAGCATACCCTGTAAGAGAGATATGAGCCTAGCTACATAACCCAGTATATCAGCATACCCCATATGCTATTATAGTACATCAGCACACCCTCTGAGAGACAGAACCATACCAACATATCAGAACATATTAGTATATCCTTTAGAGAGATATGAACATAATGGCATATCAGATGACAAGAGTATATCAGCATAGTCTTTGAGGAGCATATCAGACCAACCTAGCATAAGCTTTTAAGATAGATGGGAGCATATCTTAAATAGACGGGAACATACCAGAGCATATTAGCATACCCTCAGAGACAGATAAGCGAGCATAGCAGAGAGTATCAAGAGCCCATCAGAGGGAGTGATTAGTTTGTGTGACGGCCGACTGTGGCGCTGGTGCTCCTGTGTCCGTCCCCCGCAGACCACCTCGTTCACCTACGCGAGTTACCGCCTCTATTAACACAGATTCACGAGACAGTCTGGGCAGGTGAGGTAATGAGCTCGAATTTCTTCAGGTGATATTATTATTAAGGTAAGTGTGTGTGTGTGTGTGTGTGTGTGTGTGTGTGTGTGTGTGTGTGTGGGTGGGTGCTAGATTGTGTAAGTGGTAGTGTTTGTGTAAATGTTAAATAATAATAATAATAATAATAATAATAATAATAATAATAATCAACAGTTTATTGAAAGAGCTTGGCAGCCAGAAGGCTGAAAATATACAGTTACATATTTGGGGAATGGGTTTCGAATTACAAATAATATACAAGTAACATAAGTGATACAAATAAGATATATAATAACGAGATGGGGAAAAGCTCAAACTACAGTGCATTTCAACATAGTGACAGTGCAAGAAGTAGTATTTACTGGGAGTGAATACACTGGTTTATTACAAGTTATTGATAATTTTTACAATGGTTGGGACTGGGCTGTTCTTATAGCGATCAGTTCGTGCACGTATGGGCTGGATGCGGTTGTGGTGTCGAACAGCAATTCTCGGGCTAGGGATCTCAGGTGTAGGTGTAGGTGTGAGTGCTGGTGACCGGGATGTTACATGTGTGCGTTAGTGTAGGTGTGAGTGCTGGTGACCGGGATGTTACATGTGTGCGTTAGTGTAGGTGTGAGTGCTGGTGACCGGGATGTTACATGTGTGCGTTAGTGTAAGTGTGAGTGCTGGTGACCGAGGACGCTGGGAAAGATCTTGTTTGCGAGGGGCAGTTGAGATTGTCTCTCTTATCTAATACGCCGAAGACTACCAGCGTCAGAAAGACTGTCTCTTTTATCTCGTACACAAAAGACTGCCAACGTCAGGGAGAATCTCTCTCTTATCTCTTACACTGGAGACTGCCAGCATCTGGGAGACTCAGTTAACTCATCCTCCCTCTAAGACAATATACAAGAGAGAGATATCACCCCTTCACTGTCTCTCCCATAATGCTCAACAAGACACACGATTCTGCATTCTCAAAGTGTTACAAGTTCCATTTTTATCATCCAGCTGAGGATAAGAGGCCGCATCCCGTTACCCTGGGATCTCTGAGCAATTTTTTATTTTTTATTTTGTTCGGGGGAAAGGTGGAGGGAAATGAAGGTAGGAGGCGGGGGAGAGGACGGAGGTTGGAAGAACGGGATATAGAGAGGGGAAGGAGAGCCAAAGCAATTAGCTGTATTTTCACGTCTCCACTTAGTGAGGAAATCTCATGGACGAATCTTTGAGACTCATCAATTTATGTAGTTAAAACTAAGCCATTAAGTTGTGTTGTAATGTGAGGTGTGCAGTTAGTGGAAGGTTTACCTGTGTGAGTCAGGTAACATGTGGCAGGGTTTGGGTCATCAGGTAAATGGACCTTCCCATTGTGCTCAGACTTCCTTCCCGCGACAACTTATTATTATTATTACTTTTATAACTGAGATTTTCCTCTTATTTTTTTTTCGCCTGAGAATTGTTATTACTTTTTTTACCTGAGAGTTTCCCACATTACGGGAGGTTGGTGGCTGGTCCATTACTATTGATTCGTGTGTGTGTGTGTGTGTGTGTGTGTGTGTGTGTGTGTGTGTCCTTCTAACAGTAGAGTCATTCGCCCTGCCAGGTACTGTACACTCACAGGTGACGGTGGGTGTGAGGTGTTAGTGTAGACCGTCAGAGCAGGGAACATGGTGATATATTCCTGTTTATATACAATGCTGGATGTTTTTGTTTAAGGTCCTGAGATATTTCACACAAGTTAGCAAGTGTTACTCGGGTCTGGGTCTGTAACTAAGCTTTATTGAAGCAGTTTTGTCCAGAGATTAAACATAATCATTCACGGTAAAAGATGTTAAGTAAAGGAGATCATTAAGATCTTAATACCATGTAATGATGGGATGATAAGAGGTAATTATGTGTCATGTAAAGATGGTAATTATCTCCCCTGCCTGGTGGAGACGGTGGTCATTCTGGCCAACTTCTGCCATAAATGATTTGATCATCTCCTCTTTACCATAATTACACTTTCTTACTGCCACTCCTCTTCCTGCCTCACCCTTATAAAACGTCTCCAGATAAAGTATTACATAAGCTCATATTGGCAGGTGTGTGTGTGTAGTATATATACACACCTTAGCACAGTCTCCTTTGTTCACATGTAATCATCACAAAGGTAAATATTCTCAATTAATGTAACTTTTGTATTGTCTGGTGTCGGGTTCAGTAGAGTCGAGCGGCCAGAGTTCACTCTGCCATTATAAATCGGTTAACAAGTAACTTTACATATACTTGATATAAATTCTAAACCTCAGACATTCTTGAATATGTAATGAGGTCTTGCATAAAGGTGTTTAAACATTTCATATAAAAGAGCGACTGGAATTTTTCAAGATAAAAATATTGTATTGCGGACATAAAGTTTGGCTGTTTAGTCGAGGTTTGTGTGGCTTACATTTCTAACTTTTCTTAAGGACAAGATTTTAGTGCACTTAATATACATGATAAGTATTTAGGGGTATTATATAACGTGTT
>NW_024748589.1:0-11334 GCF_018991925.1 Homarus americanus
CCCTCATTGAGTATAACAAAGTCCATTGGTCAAGTATAAAGAAGTCCCCTTGTCGAGTATTACAAAGTCCCTAATCGAGTATAACAAAGTCCCCTGATCGAGTATAACAAAGCACCCTGGACGAGTGTAACAAAGTCCCCTGATCGAGTATAACAAAGTCCCTAATCGAGTATAACAAAGTCCCTTGTTCCAATATAACAAAGACTCTGATCGAGTATAACATATCCCCTCATCGAGTATAACAACGTCTCCTGGCGCAGTATAACAAAGTCCCCTGGTCGAGTATAACAAAGGGCCCTCATCGAGTAAGACAAAGTCCCTTGATCGAGTATAACAAATTCCCCTGATCCTAGTATAACAAAGCCCACTGGACGAGTATAACAAAGACCCCTGATCCAGGTGTATTAAAGTCCCCTGATCGAGTATAACATATCCCTGATCGAGTATAACAAAGTCCCTGCTAGAGTATAACAAAGTCCCCTGGTCAAGTATAGCAAAGTTTTCTAATCGAGTATAACAAAGGCCCCTGATCGAGTATAACAAAGTCCCCTAATCAAGTATAACAAAGTCCCCTGATCGAGTATAACATATCCCCTGATCGAATATACCAAAGTCCTCTGCTCGAGTATAACAAAGTCCCCTGGTCGAGTATAATAAAGCCCCCTCATCGAGTATAACAAAGGACCCTAATCGAGCATAACAAAGTCCCCTGATTGAGTATAACAATGTCAATTGGTCAATTAAAAAAAAGTCCCCTGATCGCATATAACAAAGTCCCCTGATCGAGTATAACATATCCCTTGACGGAGTATAACAAAGTCCTCTGGTCGAGTATAACAAAGTCCCCTGATCGAGTATAACAAAGTCCAATGGTCGCGTATAACAAAGTCCCCTGGTCGAGTATAACAATGTCCCCTGATCGAGTATAACAATGCCTCCTCATCGAGTATAACAAAGTCTCCTGATCGAGTATAACACATCCCCCTGCTCGAGTATAAGAAAGTCCTCTGATCGACTATAACAAAGTCCCCTGATCGAGTATAACAAAGGCCCCTGATCGAGTCCAAAAAAGGCCATTGATCGAGTATAACAAAGTCCCCTGATCTAGTATAACAAATGCCCCTGATCGAGTATAACAAAGGCCCCTCATCGAGTATAACAATGTTCCCTGATCGAGTATAACAAAGCCGCCTAATCGAGTATAACAAAGTCCCCTGGTCGAGTATAACAAAGTCCCCTGTTCCAGTCTAACAAAGTCCTCTAATCGAGTATAACAAATTCAACTTATCGAGTATAACAAAGTCCCCTTATGGAGTATAACAAAGTCCTCTGATCGAGTATAACAAAATTCCCTGATCGAGTATAACAAAGTCCCCAAATCAGAGTATAACAAATTCCCCTGATGAAATTAATGTCCTTGTCCCCTGACCGGAAGTATAACAAAGGTCCTCTGGTCGGTATAACAAAGTCCCCTGATCGAGTATAACAAAGTCCCCTGGTCGAGTATAACAAAGTACCCATTGTCGAGTATAACAAAGCCCCTCATCGAGTATAACAAAGGCCCCTCATGGAGTATAGCAAAGTCCCCTGATTGAGTATAACAAAGTCCCCTGATCGAGTATAGCAAAGTCCTCTGGTTGAGTATAATAAAGTCCCCTGGTCGAGTATAACAAAGTCCCCTGATCGAGTATAACAAAGGTCCCTCATTGAGTATAACAAAGTTCATTGGTCAAGAATAAAAAAGTCCCCTGGTCGAGTATAACAAAGTCCCCAGATCGAGTATAACAAAGGCCCCTCATTGAGTATAACAAAGTCCATTGGTCAAGTATAAAGAAGTCCCCTTGTCGAGTATTACAAAGTCCCTAATCGAGTATAACAAAGTCCCCTGATCGAGTATAACAAAGCACCCTGGACGAGTATAACAAAGTCCCCTGATCGAGTATAAAAAAGTCCCTAATCGAGTATAACAAAGTCCCCTGGTCCAATATAAGAAAGACTCTGATCGAGTATAACATATCCCCTCATCGAGTATAACAACGTCTCCTGGCGCAGTATAACAAAGTCCCCTGGTCGAGTATAACAAAGGGACCTCATCGAGTAAGACAAAGTCCCTTGATCGAGTATAACAAAATCCCCTGATCCTAGTATAACAAAGCCCACTTGACGAGTATAACAAAGACCCCTGATCCAGGTGTATTAAAGTCCCCTGATCGAGTATAACATATCCCTGATCGAGTATAACAAAGTCTCTGCTGGAGTATAACAAAGTCCCCTGGTCGAGTATAACAAAGTTTTCTAATCGAGTATAACAAAGACCCCTGATCGAGTATAACAACGTCCCCTAATCAAGTATAACAAAGTCCACTGATCGAGTATAACATATCCCCTGATCGAATATACCAAAGTCCTCTGCTCGAGTATAACAAAGTCCCCTGGTCGAGTATAATAAAGCCCCCTCATCGAGTATAACAAAGGCCCCTAATCGAGTATAACAAAGTCCCCTGATTGAGTATAACAATGTCAATTGGTCAATTTTAAAAAAGTCCCCTGATCGCTTATAACAAAGTCCCCTGGTCGAGTAAAACAAAGTTCCCTAATCGAGTATAACAAAGGCCCCTCATTGAGTATAACAAAGTCCATTGGTCAAGTATAAAAAGTCCCTGGTCGAGTATAACAAAGTCCCTGATCTGGTATAACCAAAGTCCCTGGTCTAAAACAACCAAAGTCCCCAGATCCGGAAATTATCAACAAAGGCCCTTCGCTTCGGGTATAACAAAAGTCCATTGAATTCAAGTATAAAAAAGATCCCCTGGTCGAGTATAGCAAAGTCCCCTGATCAGGTATAACAAAAGTCCCTGGTCGAGTATAGCAAAGTCCCCTGATCGAGTATAACAAAGCCTCCTCATCGAGTATAAGAAAGTCCCCTGATCGAGTATAACACAGCCCCCTGCTCGAGTATAAGAAAGTCCCCTGATCAAGTATAACAAAGTCCCCTGACTGAGCATAACAAAGGCCCCTCATCGAGTATAACAACGTCCCCTCATTGAGTATAACAAAGTCCCATGATCGAGTATAGTAAAGTACTCTGGTTGAGTATAACAAAGTCCCCTGGTCGAGTATAACAAAGTCCCCTGATCGAGTATAACAAAGTTCTCTGGTCGAGTATAAAAAAGTCCCCTGATGGAGTATAACAAAGCCCCCTCATCGAGTATAACAAAGTCCCCTGATCGAGTATGACACAGCCCCCTGGTCGAGTATAAGAAAGTCCCCTGATCGAGTATAACAAAGGCCCCTCATCGAGTATAACATGGTCCATTGGTCAAGTATAAAAAAGTCCCCTGGTCGAGTATAACAAAGACCCCTGATCGAGGTCTAAAGAAAAGTCACTCTTATCGAGTATAACAAATTCCACTATCAAGGTATAATTAGAAGTCCCTTATCGAGTATAACAAGTCCGACGATCGAAATTGCTCATCAAGGGCTTCCTGGTCGAGCATAACAAAATTCCCCCTGCTCAGGTATAACAAAAGATCCCCCAAATCAAGTATAACAAAGTCCCTGATCGGAAGTATAACAATGTTTTCTAATAGAGTATAACAAATTCCTCTGATCGAGTATTACAAAGTCCCCTGATCGAGTATAAGAAAATCCCCTAATCAAGTATAACAAAGTCCCCTGATCGAGTATAACATATCCCCTGATCGAATATACCAAAGTCCTCTGCTCAAGTATAACAAAGTCCCCTGGTCGAGTATAACAAAGTCCTCTGATCGAGTATAACAAAAGCCCCTCATCGAGTATAGCAAAGTGCATTGGTCGAGTATAACAAAGTCCCCTGATCGAGTATAAGAAAGTCCCCTGGTCGAGTATAGCAAGTCCCTGATCAGGCTATAACAAAGTTCTAATGGTCTGAGTATAACCAAATTCCTCTGTTGCTGAGTATAACAAGTCCCCTGATCGGGGTACCTTATATCCCCTGATCAATTATAACCACTCTGGTCGAGTATAAAAAAGTCCCCTGATCGAGTATAACAAAGGCCCTTCATCGAGTACAACAAACTCCATTGGTCAAGTATAAAATAGTCCCCTGGTCGAGTATAACAAAGTCCTCTGCTCGAGTATAACAAAGTCCTCTGGTCGACTATAACAAAGTCCTCTGATCGAGTATAACAAAAGCCCCTCATCGAGTATAGCAAAGTGCATTGGTCGAGTATAACAAAGTCCCCTGATCGAGTATAACAAAGTCCCCTTGTCGAGTATAGCAAAGTCCCCTGATCGAGTATAACAAAGTCCCCTGGTCGAGTATTACAAAGTCCCCTGATCGAGTATGACAAATTCCCCTGATTAATTATAAAAAGTCCCCTTGTCGAGTATAACAAAGTCCCTTGATCGAGTATAACAAAGTCCCCAAATCAAGTATAACAAAGTCCCCTGGTCGAGTATAACATATCCCCTGACCGAGTATAACAAAGTCCTCTGTGGTGAAGTCATAGCAAGAAGTCCCTGATCAGGTACAACAAAGTCCCCTAATCGGGTATAAAAAGTCCCTGGTCAGTATAGCGAAAATTCCGATCGAGGTACAAAAAGTCCCTATTTGAGTATAAAAGTCATATCAGGCATAACAAAGTCCCTAATCGATTACCCAAACAAAGTCCCTTGATCGGTAAGCAAAGTCATTAGTCCAGTATAACAAAGTCCCGCTTGATCGAGGTATAACAAAGTCCTTGGTCAGTATAACAAAAGTCCACACAATTGGGTATAACAAAGCCCCCTCATCGAGAATAACAAAAGGCCCCTCATGGTATAATAAAGTCCCCCTGATTAGGTATAACAAAGTCCCATATGATCAGTATAGCGAAAACTGCTCTGGTTAATTATAACAAAGTCCCTGGTCGAGAGTATAACAAAGTCCCTGATCAGAGTATAACAAGTTCTCTGGTGCGAGTATAAAAAAGTCCCCTGATGGAGTATAACAAAGCCTCCTCATCGAGTATAACAAAGTCCCCTGATCGAGTATGACACAGCCCCCTGGTCGAGTATAAGAAAGTCCCCTGATCGAGTATAACAAAGTCCCCTGATCGAGTATAACAAAGCCGCCTAATCGAGTATAACAAAGTCCCCTGGTCGAGTATAACAAAGTCCCCTGTTCGAGTCTAAGAAAGTCCTCTTATCGAGTATAACAAATTCCCCTTATCGAGTATAATTAAGTCCCATGATCGAGTATAACAAAGTCCGGTGATCGGAAGGTATAACAAAGGCCCTGATGCCGAGGCACTCAACAAAGGTCCCCTGATCGAGAATTATGTAAAAGTCCCCCAAATCAAGTATAACAAAGTCCCTGATCGAGTATAGCATATCCCCTTGACGGAGTATAACAAAAAGTCCTCTGGTCAAGGTATAACCAAGAGTCCCCTGATCAGGTATAACAAAGAGTCCAACTGACCAGAGATTAAACGTATAACAAAGTCCCTGGTCGAGAATGTAATGTCCCTGATCTGAAATTATAAGCATCCCCTGCTCGAGTATAAGAAAGTCCTCTGATCGACTATAACAAAGTCCCCTGATCGAGTATAACAAAGGCCCCTGATCGAGTCCAAAAAAGGCCATTGATCGAGTATAACAAAGTCCCCTGATCTAGTATAACAAATGCCCCTGATCGAGTATAACAAAGGCCCCTCATCGAGTATAACAATGTTCCCTGATCGAGTATAACAAAGCCGCCTAATCGAGTATAACAAAGTCCCCTGGTCGAGTATAACAAAGTCCCCTGTTCCAGTCTAACAAAGTCCTCTAATCGAGTATAACAAATTCAACTTATCGAGTATAACAAAGTCCCCTTATCGAGTATAACAAAGGCCCCTGGTCGAGTATAACAAAGTCCTCTGATCGAGTATAACAAAATTCCCCTGATCGAGTATAACAAAGTCCCCAAATTAAGTATAACAAATTCCTCTGATAGAGTATATCATATCCCCTGACCGAGTATAACAAATTCCTTTGGTCGAGTATAACAAAGTCCCCTGATCGAGTATAACAAAGTCCTCTGGTCGAGTATAACAAAGTACCCATTGTCGAGTATAACAAAGCCCCTCATCGAGTATAACAAAGGCCCCTCATGGAGTATAACAAAGTCCCCTGGGCGAGTATAACAAAGTCCACTGATCGAGTATAACAAAGGTCCCTCATTGAGTATAACAAAGTCCATTGGTCAAGTATAAAAAAGTCCCCTGGTCGAGTATAACAAAGTCCCCAGATCGAGTATAACAAAGGCCCCTCATTGAGTATAACAAAGTCCATTGGTCAAGTATAAAGAAGTTCCCTTGTCGAGTATTACAAAGTCCCTAATCGAGTATAACAAAGTCCCCTGATCGAGTATAACAAAGCACCCTGGACGAGTGTAACAAAGTCCCCTGATCGAGTATAACAAAGTCCCTAATCGAGTATAACAAAGTCCCCTGTTCCAATATAACAAAGACTCTGATCGAATATAACATATCCCCTCATCGAGTATAACAACGTCTCCTGGCGCAGTATAACAAAGTCCCCTGGTCGAGTATAACAAAGGGCCCTCATCGAGTAAGACAAAGTCCCTTGATCGAGTATAACAAAATCCCCTGATCCTAGTATAACAAAGCCTACTTGACGAGTATAACAAAGACCCCTGATCCAGGTGTATTAAAGTCCCCTGATCGAGTATAACATATCCCTGATCGAGTATAACAAAGTCTCTGCTGGAGTATAACAAAGTCCCCTGGTCGAGTATAACAAAGTTTTCTAATCGAGTATAACAAAGACCCCTGATCGAGTATAACAACGTCCCCTAATCAAGTATAACAAAGTCCCCTGATCGAGTATAACATATCCCCTGATCGAATATACCAAAGTCCTCTGCTCGCGGTATAACAAGTCCTGGTCGAGTATAATAAAACTCATCAGGTATAACAAAGGCTAATCAGGTATAACAAGAGTCCCCCTGATTTAGGTATAACAATGTCCAATTGGTCAATTATAAAAAAGTCCCCTGATCGCTTATAACTTAGTCTGGTCGAGTAAAACAAAAGTTCCTAATCGGAAGGTATAACAAAGGCCCCTCATTGGTATAACAAAGTCCATTGGTCGGTATAAAAGTCCCTGAATTAAGGTATAACCAAAGTCCCCTGATCGAGTATAACAAGTCCCTGTTAATTTAACAAAGTCCCGGTCCGAAATTAACAAAGGCCCTTCATCGAGTACTCCGCCAAAGTCCATTGGTCCAGAATATAAAGTCCCCTGGTCGAGTATAACAAGTCCTGATCCGAGTATAACAAAGTCCCCTGGTCGAGTATAGCAAAGTCCCCTGATCGAGTATAACAAAGCCTCCTCATCGAGTATAAGAAAGTCCCCTGATCGAGTATAACACAGCCCCCTGCTCGAGTATAAGAAAGTCCCTGATCAAGTATAACAAAGTCCCCTGACTGAGCATAACAAAGGCCCCTCATCGAGTATAACAACGTCCCCTGATTGAGTATAACAAAGTCCCATGATCGAGTATAGTAAAGTACTCTGGTTGAGTATAACAAAGTCCCCTGGTCGAGTATAACAAAGTCCCCTGATCGAGTATAACAAAGTTCTCTGGTCGAGTATAAAAAAGCCCCCTGATGGAGTATAACAAAGCCTCCTCATCGAGTATAACAAAGTCCCCTGATCGAGTATGACACAGCCCCCTGGTCGAGTATAAGAAAGTCCCCTGATCGAGTATAACAAAGTCCCCTGATCGAGTATAACAAAGCCGCCTAATCGAGTATAACAAAGTCCCCTGGTCGAGTATAACAAAGTCCCCTGTTCGAGTCTAAGAAAGTCCTCTTATCGAGTATAACAAATTCCCCTTATCGAGTATAATTAAGTCCCCTTATCGAGTATAACAAAGTCCGGTGATCGAGTATATCAAAGGCCCTGGTCGAGCATAACAAAGTCCCCTGCTCGAGTATAACAAAAGTCCCCAAATCAAGTATAACAAAGTCCCCTGATCGAGTATAACAATGTTTTCTAATAGAGTATAACAAATTCCTCTGATCGAGTATTACAAAGTCCCCTGATCGAGTATAAGAAAATCCCCTAATCAAGTATAACAAAGTCCCCTGATCGAGTATAACATATCCCCTGATCGAATATACGAAAGTCCTCTGCTCAAGTATAACAAAGTCCCCTGGTCGAGTATAACAAAGTCCTCTGATCGAGTATAACAAAAGCCCCTCATCGAGTATAGCAAAGTGCATTGGTCGAGTATAACAAAGTCCCCTGATCGAGTATAAGAAAATCCCCTGGTCGAGTATAGCAAAGTCCCCTGATCGAGTATAACAAAGTTCCCTGGTCGAGTATAACAAATTCCTCTGGCTGAGTATAACAAAGTCCCCTGATCGGGTATAACATATCCCCTGATCCAGTATAACAAAGTACTCTGGTCGAGTATAAAAAAGTCCCCTGATCGAGTATAACAAAGGCCCTTCATCGAGTACAACAAACTCCATTGGTCAAGTATAAAATAGTCCCCTGGTCGAGTATAACAAAGTCCTCTGCTCGAGTATAACAAAGTCCCCTGGTCGAGTATAACAAAGTCCTCTGATCGAGTATAACAAAAGCCCCTCATCGAGTATAGCAAAGTGCATTGGTCGAGTATAACAAAGTCCCCTGATCGAGTATAACAAAGTCCCCTTGTCGATTATAGCAAATTCCCCTGATCGAGTATAACAAAGTCCCCTGGTCGAGTATAACAAAGTCCCCTGATCGAGTAAGACAAATTCCCCTGATTAATTATAAAAAAGTCCCCTTGTCGAGTATAACAAAGTCCCTTGATCGAGTATAACAAAGTCCCCAAATCAAGTATAACAAAGTCCCCTGGTCGAGTATAACATATCCCCTGACCGAGTATAACAAAGTCCTCTGGTAGAGTATAACAAAAGTCCCCTGATCGAGTATATCAAAGTCCCCTAATCGGGTATAAAAAAGTCCCCTGGTCCAGTATAACAAAGTCCCCTGATCGAGTACAAAAAAGTCCCCTGGCCCAGTATAAAAAAGTCCCCATATCGAGCATAACAATGTCCCCTAATCGATTATAACAAAGTCCCTTGATCGAGTATAACAAAGTCCCTTGGTCCAGTATAACAAAGTCCCTTGATCGAGTATAACAAAGTCCCTTGGTCCAGTATAACAAAGTCCCCTGGTCGAGTATAACAAAGCCCCCTCATCGACAATAACAAAGGCCCCTCATCGAGTATAACAAAGTCCCCTGATTGAGTGTAACAAAGTCCCATGATCGAGTATAGCAAAGTACTCTGGTTGAGTATAACAAAGTCCCCTGGTCGAATATAACAAAGTCCCCTGATCGAGTATAACAAAGTTCTCTGGTCGAGTATAAAAAAGTCCCCTGATGGAGTATAACAAAGCCTCCTCATCGAGTATAACAAAGTCCCCTGATCGAGTAAGACACAGCCCCCTGGTCGAGTATAAGAAAGTTCCCTGATCGAGTATAACAAAGTCCCCTGATCGAGTATAACAAAGCCGCCTAATCGAGTATAACAAAGTCCCCTGGTCGAGTATAACAAAGTCCCCTGTTCGAGTCTAAGAAAGTCCTCTTATCGAGTATAACAAATTCCCCTTATCGAGTATAATTAAGTCCCCTTATCGATTATAACAAAGTCCGGTGATCGAGTATAACAAAGGCCCTGGTCGAGCATAACAAAGTCCCCTGATCGAGTATAACAAAAGTCCCCAAATCATGTATAACAAAGTCCCCTGATCGAGTATAACATATCCCTTGACGGAGTATAACAAAGTCCTCTGGTCGAGTATAACAAAGTCACCTGATCGAGTATAACAAAGTCCAATGGTCGCGTATAACAAAGTCCCCTGGTCGAGTATAACAATGTCCCCTGATCGAGTATAACAAAGCCTCCTCATCGAGTATAACAAAGTCTCCTGATCGAGTATAACACATCCCCCTGCTCGAGTATAAGAAAGTCCCCTGATCGACTATAACAAAGTCCCCTGATCGAGTATAACAAAGGCCCCTGATCGAGTCCAATAAAGGCCATTGATCGAGTATAACAAAGTCCCCTGATCTAGTATAACAAATGCCCCTGATCGAGTATAACAAAGGCCCCTCATCGAGTATAACAATGTTCCCTGATCGAGTATAACAAAGCCGCCTAATCGAGTATAACAAAGTCCCCTGGTCGAGTATAACAAAGTCCCCTGTTCCAGTCTAACAAAGTCCTCTAATCGAGTATAACAAATTCAACTTATCGAGCATAACAAAGTCCCCTTATCGAGTATAACAAAGGCCCCTGGTCGAGTATAACAAAGTCCTCTGATCGAGTATAACAAAATTCCCCTGATCGAGTATAACAAAGTCCCCAAATCAAGTATAACAAATTCCCCTGATAGAGTATATCATATCCCCTGACCGAGAATAACAAAGTCCTCTGGTCGAGTATAACAAAGTCCCCTGATCGAGTATAACAAAGTCCCCTGGTCGAGTATAACAAAGTACCCATTGTCGAGTATAACAAAGCCCCTCATCGAGTATATAAAGGCCCTCATGGGTATAACAAAGTCCTGATTGAGTATAACAAAGTCCCTGATCCGAAATTATAGCAAGAATCCTCTGGTTGGGTATAATAAAGTCCCTGGTCGAGGTATAAGTCCCTGATCCAGAGTATAACAAGGTCCTCATTGAGTATAACAGGATTCATTGGTGAAGAATAAAAGTCCCTGGTCCTTTGAGTATAACAAAAGTCCCAGATCGAGTATAACAAAGGCCTCATTGAGTATAACAAAGTCCATTGGTCAAGTATAAGAAGTCCTTGTCGGTATTACAAAGTCCCTAATCGAGTATAACAAAGTCCCTGATCCCGAGTATAACAGCACCCTGGACAGGTATAACAAAGTCCCTGATAAAATTATAGCTTAAAGTCCTAATCGAGTATAACAAAGTCCCCTGGTCCAATATAAGAAAGACTCTGATCGAGTATAACATATCCCCTCATCGAGTATAACAACGTCTCCTGGAGCAGTATAACAAAGTCCCCTGGTCGAGTATAACAAAGGGCCCTCATCGAGTAAGACAAAGTCCCTTGATCGAGTATAACAAAATCCCCTGATCCTAGTATAACAAAGCCCACTTGACGAATATAACAAAGAACCCTGATCCAGGTGTATTAAAGTCCCCTGATCGAGTATAACATATCCCTGATCGAGTATAACAAAGTCTCTGCTGGAGTATAACAAAGTCCCCTGGTCGAGTATAACAAAGTTTTCTAATCGAGTATAACAAAGACCCCTGATCGAGTATAACAA
>NW_024748590.1:0-8356 GCF_018991925.1 Homarus americanus
TAGAAGTTACGTATTGCTACTCGCTGCGTCTTTTAATTTTTTCTTACTTTACAACATCAACTTCGTGCTCACGAATTGCCAATACCATGAGCAGAGGTAAAATTGGGTGAATAAAGATTTGTTTAATGATAACGCATAAAACTGATAAAAATAAAGGCGTGTTCTACTTTATAACCCTCGGATTCCCAAGACAGACAGACAGACAGACAGACACACACACATCTTCAACAATAAACATAAAACATCCTTACACAAAACCCATTAAAGTTCTGGCTCACCTCACTATAACAGCAACATGACTCAGCAGTAGGGGAGTCGATGGGCGGGAGCAGCAGCCACAACAGCTTCATCAGTAGGAGCAGGGTGATAGAGGTCAGAAAAACACCGCAGCAGCAACAGCAGCAGCAGACCAAAAAATCAGCAGATTGCTTCACAACAAGCAAACACTAGTGGTGGTTATGTATCATGCAGGGGAGGCAGACGTATGCCTCACTCCCCTGATGACACACTGTCTCATCTCGCTCCCTCCCCATCATTCTTCCTATTCCCCTCTCACTCTATTCCATCCCCTGCAGCGTACTACCCGTCTTAGTTCTTATCTTGTGTTATGTATCTTCCATTTTCCTTCCCTGTTCTCTCCGTCCCCTCATCCTTCTTAGCCTTTACTCTTCCTGAACCCCTCCATTCTTCAGGATCTCTCCTTCTCAAGCGTCTCATCTTCCATACTCCCTCCCACCTCCCACTCTCAACCCACCCCCACTCTAACCCTCCACAAACATGACCTTTTTGAGTCAGCCAATGCACTGTGCATCTCCAAGCAAGCAAAAACTCCCCAGTGGAATCAGAGCGATAACATTGAAGATAGTTCCATCCTTAACAGTAGACAAATCTGTAAAGAAGACATTTACGGCAAGACACTTAATCCATTTATTTTTTTTTCTTTTTAAGGAAAAAAAGAGACGGTAAACCCAGAGATCATCGCACACCTTAATCCTTCACTGAACACATATGTTTACTATTTGTACACCCATCTTTTGCTTCATAATGATAAACAATACAGATGTCCTCTACAATGTTAAAAAATATACGACAACAGAAAAACATCATACACGAAAAAAAAATACATGACAAAAATAACACAACATAACCAGGAGAACCAGACAGGAAATATAATAAAAAAACACTCTAGCAACACAAAAAAGTGGAAAAGGTTTAAAACAAAAGAACAATAACAAGGCAATAAAGGATGAATATAATGTAAGGAAATGTTTATTCAATGTTCTTTGCTTTGTCTTGTTTAACTCACACATTCTTTTTTCCTCCCTTGTTTTAGCCTCTATACTCACTATGCCCATCGTCTGTGACTGCATGAGAGAATTTCGTCAGCCACTCCTATGTCGCTTTATGTTTCAGATTATTAAAGACCTCCTTTCCCTCTCTATCTCTCTTCTTCCCTCTTTGTCCATCGTTGTCTGTCTTCTCTCCTTTCTCTGTCTGTGTCTGTCTCGTCGCTTCTAACCCCCTTCTTCCTCTGTTGTTATGCGTCACCCCAGCCCCTCTCTCTCTCTCCTGTCCCTCTCTCTTTGTCCGTGTCCGTCTGTCTGCTCCTCCTTTCTCTCTGTCTGTGTCTGTCTCCTCGTCGCTTCTTAACCCCTTCTGCCTCTCTCTGCTTGTTATAAATACCACCTCTCTCTCTCTCTCTCTTGCTATGCCACGCCCAATTTAACGTAAGCCCTAATTTTAACATACAATTCAACGTCGTCTTATTTCAACCGTACTTAATTAACATGGCATTATTTTAACTTTATTTAATGACTATCCTTTCCTATTTTTATTTTAACCTCTACTAACGAAATCTTGTTTAAACTAAACACAACGTGATCCAACTTAACTCCTACTTAGTGTTCTTATTTCATGTATTCTTAGTCTTTCCCTCTAACTATACTTAACGTATTCACTCTAACTTGGCCGCCAAATGGATACAGAGCCTCCCCTCGCTATCCTAATACTTTATCTTTTTCTTTTCATTATTCCCTACTTCTCCTTCCTTCCTTCTTTTACGCTAGTCTTATATTTTCCGTTCTTACTAATATCTCCTCTATTTTTCTCTCTCTCTTCACTCTATTAACATTTTCCTCACCCCAAATCTCTCAATAGTCTTGTCGTGTTCACCTTCACAGGTCTGTCAGGCGTGTGGTTTCAATACCACCACACCTCTCACTCACATCCACCCCACCCACCTCAGGTCCACCTCCAGGCCCACCCTCCAGGTCCTCCTCCAGGTCCTCCAGGTCCACCTCCATGCCCACCTCCAAAGTCCTCTCCATGTCCACCTCCAGAACCATTCCAGGCCCCACCTCCAGGCCCACCTCGACCAACTAGTCACATCAGTTATCTTACACATGAGCCACGCATCTCAGATACCCTCATACCACATACCTCACAGATATATCACACTTAAAAGCATACACTACCACATATCTCCCAGACATACCAAAACTTATCTCAGAAACCAGCACACAACCCCCTGACACACACACACACACACACACACACACACAGACACACACACACAGACACACACACAGACACACACACACACACACACACACACACACACACACACACACACACACACACACACACACACACACACACACACACACACACACACACACACACACAGACACACACACACACACACACACACACACACAAACACACACACACACACACACCACATCTCCCAGGCAACTCAACGCTCCCAGAAAACTAATATCCGAGAAAATATCTTCGCCACGAAAAGAAAGAAGAAGAAAAAATTGCCCAAGTCCTTAGATGCAAATGAAGAAGTCTAAACAAGGGAGAGACAGACGCTGTTGGAGGCCAGGCACACCAACTACTACATCAAGCCAACACTATATGACCGTAACGTTTACCTCTTGGGGTTTACTATAATCGAACAGCTACGGCTTAATGATGGGGAGAAGAGGGGAAGGAGTTGAAGGATAGGATGAAGGAGGAAGGAAGGATGGAGGAGTGAAGGAAGGATGGAGGGAGGAAGGAAGGATGGTGGGAGGAAGGAAGGATGGAGGAGTGAAGGAAGGATGGAGGAGGAGGAAGGATGGAGGAAACAGGAGGAAGGAAGGATGGAGGAGGAAACGAAGGATGGTGGAGGAAGGAAGATGGTGGGAGTGAAGGAAGGATGGTGGAGTGAAGGAAGGATGGTGGAGAAGGAACGATGGAGGAGTGAAGGAAGAATGGTGGAGGAAGGAAGGATGAAGGAGTGAAGGAAGGATGGTGGGAGTGAAGGAAGATGGTGGAGTGAAGGAAGGATGGTGGAGGAAGTAATGATGGAGGAGTGAAGGAAGGATGGTGGGAGTGAAGGAAGGATGGAGGAGAAGAAGGATGGAGGAGTGAAGTAATGATGGCGGAGGAAGGAAGGATGGTGGAGGAAGGAAGGATGATGAGGAAGCTAGATGGAGGAGGAACGAAGGATGGTGGAGGAAGGAAGGATGGGAGGAGTGAAGGAAGGATGGTGGAGGAAGGAAGGATGGAGGAGGAAGGAAGGATGGATGAGTGAAGGAAGGATGGAGGAGGAAGGAAGGATGGACGAGTGAAGGAAGGATGGAGGAGGAAGGAAGGATGGAGGAGGAAGGAAGGATGGAGGGAGGAAGGAAGGATGGAGGAGTGAAGGAAGGATGGTGGGAGTGAAGGAAGGATGGCGGGAGTAAAAACAAAAGAAGGAAGGATGGCTGGAGTGAAGGAAGGATGGTGGAGTGGGAAGGAATGATGGAGGAGTGAAGGAAGGATGGGAGGAGTGAACGATGATGGTGGGAGGAAGGAAGGATGGAGGAGTGAAGGAAGGATGGATGAGTGAAGGAAGGATGGAGGAGTGAAGGGAAGGATGACGAGTGAAGTTGAAGGATGTAGGGAGTGAAGGAAGGATGAGGGAGTGAAGGGAAGGATGGTGGGAGTGAAGGAAGGATGGTAGCATGTCAGATGGAGGGAGTGAAGGAAGGATGGTGGAGGAAGGAAGGATGGCGGAGGAAGGAAGGATGGTGGGAGGAAGGAAGGATGAGGAGGAAGGAAGGATGGAGGAGGAACGAAGGACAGGAGTGAAGGAAGATGGTGGGAGTGAAGGGGAAGGATGGTGGAGTGAAGGAAGGATGAGGAGAAGGAAGACAGGGAGGAAGGGAAGGATGGCGGAGTGAAGGAAGGGATGGTGGAGGTGAAGGAAGGATGGAGGAGGAAGGAAGGATGGAGGAGGAAGGATGGTGGAGGAAGGAAGGATGGAGGAGGAAGAAGGATGGTGAGTGAAGGAAGGATGGTGGAGGAAGGGAAGGATGATGAGTGAAGTGAAGGACGGAGATGAAGTCGAAATTTACTGAATCTGATATATCGAATGACTTAAAGTGGATCAGAAATGACGATGATGAATGGACTAATGACTTATGAATGAATGAACAAGATGTGAATAAATGACGGATGATGAATGAATAACGATGATAAATGAAATGAATGATGATGAAAAGACCGATGAAATGAATGACGGATGAAATGGTACGACGGTGATGAATGAATGACGGTGAGAATGGAAATGACGCGTGATGAATAAATGACGATGATGAAGAAATGACGGTGATGAATAAATGACTTGGTGATAATGAATGACGGATGATAACAATGACGGTGATAACAATGACGGAGACAAAACACGACGGATAGATGGGGAATGACGGGATGATGTAACAATGACTATGATGGTGTAAATGACGGTGATGAATGCAATGACGGAAGATGGAATATGACGGTGATGAATGGAAATGATTCTGCGATGAATAAAATGACGAGATGAATGTATGACGGATGGATAATGAATGACGGTGATGAATGAAATGACTATGATGAATGAAATGACGATGATGAAGTAATGACGGTGATGGAATAAACGATGATGATAATGATGCGACGAATGATAAGAATGACGGTGATGAACAATGACGGTGACAATGTAATGACGGTGATGAAGTAATGACGGTGATAATGCAATGACGGCGATGGTAAGGAATGACGGTGATTAAATGAAACGTGACGGGATGATGAAGAAATGACGGTGATGAAGTAATGATGGTGATAATGAAACGATGATGATGAATGGTAATGACGGTGATGAATAATGAAGGATGATGGGGAATGACGCGGATGAAAATGAATGGATGACAATGGTACGACGATGATGAATAAACACGGTGATGTAACAATGACGATGACAACAATGACGGATGAAAATGGACGACGATGATGAATGAATGACGATGATGGCAAACGATGCGATGAAATGTAATGACGGTGATGAATAAATGACGATGAGAATACGACGGTGACAATGGAATACGGTGATAATAATGATGGAGGAACGAGGTGAAAATAATGATGATGGATAAAAGATGACGGAGGATGGATGACGGTGATAAATAATGACGGTGATAACATGACGTGATAAAGGAAGGATGGTGATGAAGGAACGATGGAGGATAATAATGATGAGGAGCGGAAAATGATGGACGATAAGGAATGACGGTGATGAAGGAAACGATGGAGGAAGAACGATGGAGGATACGAAGCAATGGTGGATAATAATGATGGTGGAGGAATAGACGACGGAGGAGATGAAGGAATGATGAGGAGGAAGGAATGATGGTGAAAAGACGGAGGAGCAGAACGATGGAGGATGAATGTACGATGGTGATAAGGAATACGGAGGAACGAAGGATGGTGATGAAGGAAGAAATGGTGAAATAAGATGGAGATGAAATGACGGACGAAGGAACGCAACAATGACGGTGAAGGGACAATGAAGGAGGACAATGAAGGACGGATGATATGAATAGACTGATAGAGACAAGGAATGAACGATGAGCGGAAAGGAACGATGGTGATAAGATGGGACAATGAGTGGGATATGAAACGATGATGAGTGAAGGAAGGATGAGAGTGAAGGAACGATGAGGAGGAAGAAGGATGGAGGAGAAGGAAGGATGATGGATAAGGAATGATGGAGGAGCATGAAGGAAGGATGGTGGATGAAGGAAGGATGAGGAGGAAGGATGAGGGAGTGAAGGAAGGATGGTGGAGGAAGGAAGGATGGAGGAGGAAGAAGGATGAGTGAGGAAGGATGGGGAGTGAAGGAACGACGAGGAGGAATAAGGATGGAGGAAGGAACGAATGATGGTGATAAGAAGGATGGAGGAGTGAAGGATGACGGGTGATGAAGAAATGACGGTGATGGAAGGAAACGACGGATGAGGAAGGAATGACGGATGATGAATAATGACGTGAAATAATGATGGAAAAAATGACGATGATAATAATGACGATGATGATAATGACGATGGAAGCGAATGAAAATGACGGAGGATGAAGGAAGGGATGGAGGATAATAAAATGATGGTAGATGAAGAACGACAGGGAGGAGGAACACATGATGAGAGAGTGAAGGATGATGTAAGATAAGGACGGTGATGAATGAAACGATGGAGGAGGAAGGACAGGATAATGAACGATGAGGATAAAGGAAGGATGGAGGAGGAAGGAAGGATGGTGGAGTGAAGGAAGGATGGAGGGAATGAAGAAGGATGGAGGAGGAAGGAAGATGGTGGAGAAAGGAAGGAGGATGAGGAAGGAAGGAGGAGGAGAAGGAAAAGACGGTGGAGGAAGGAATGATGGAGGAGTGAAGGAAGGATGGAGGATAAGGAAGGATGGGAGGAAGGAAGACAGGAGGAAGGAAATGAGAGGAGGAAGGAAGGATGGAGAAGGGAATGAAGGATTGAGGAATAGAGGGAAGTTGAAGGAGTGAAGGAAGGGATGGGAAGAGTGAAGGAAGGGCTGAGGAGGAAGGAAGGATGGAGGAGAAGGAAGGATGAAGAGTGAAGGAAGGATGGAGGAGTGAAGGAAGGATGGTGAAGTGAACGAAGGATAGAGGAGTGAAGGAAGGATGGAGGAGTGAACGAAGGATTGAGGAGTAGAGGGAAGGTTGAAGGAGTGAAGGAAGGATGGAAGAGTGAAGGAAGGATAGAGGTGTGAAGGAGCAGAGGAGTGAAGGAAGGATGGAGGAGTGAAGGAGAAGTAGAAGGAAGGATGGAGCAGTGAAAGAGCGATGGAGGAGTGAAGGAAGGATGGAGGAGTGAACGAAGGATGGAGGAGTAGAGGGAAGGATGAAGGGTAGAGGGAAGGATTGAAGGAAGAATATACCACCCACAAATATCTCACACACACTCATTATCCCAGCACACAGCAGTCACCAAATGTCATCCCCACCACACACACACACACACTACACTCACTACACACACACACACACTCACCACACACACACACACACACACACACACACTACACTCCACTACACACACACAGACTACACTCACCACACACACACACACACACACACCAAACCCAAGACACACACACACACACACACACACCACACTCACTACACACACAGACTACACTCACCACACACATGCACACACACACTCAAACTCACGACACACACACACACACACACACACACACACACACACACACACACTACACCTCACCAAAACACACACTATACTCACCACACACAAACACACACACACACACACTACACTTACCACACACACATTCACACTCACCACACACACACACACACACTAAACTCAACACACACACACACACACACACACACACACACACACACACACACACTACACTCACCACACAAACACACACTATACCACACACACACACACACACACACACTACACTCACACACACACACACACACACTACACTCACCACACACACACACACACACACTACACTCACCACACACACACTACACTCACCACACACACACACACACACTCACACTCACCACAAACACACACTACACTACCACACACACACACACACTACACTACCACACACACACACACTACACTACCACACACACAATAACAATAATACCACACTTACTGCTACCAACAACACAGCTCACACTCACCACACACACACACACACCACACTCACACACACACACACACACACCACACTCACACAAACACACAACACACCTGGCACCACACACACACACACACACACTAGCACTCACCACACACACACACACTACACACACACACACACACACCACACTTACTACACACACACACATACACTCACCACACACACACACACACACACACACACCACACTCACCACAAACACACACTACACTCACCACACACACACACACACACACTACAATCAGTACCACACACACACACACACACACCACACTCACCACACA
>NW_024748591.1:0-6197 GCF_018991925.1 Homarus americanus
GGCTCTATTGGTGTGCAAGTTTCTGTAGTATGCTATTAAATCGACCCCGATTGACTTTTGACGGTCTCCCCATTCGGTGTGCAAGTTTCTGTAGTATGTTATTAAATCGACCCCGATTGACTTTGACTCTCCCATTCGGGTGTGCAAGTTTCTGTAGTGACCCCGATTGACTTTGACGGTCTCCTTCGGGTGTGCAAGTTTCTGTAGTATGCTATCAAATCGACCCCGATTGACTTTGACGGTCTCCCATTCGGTGCAAGTTTTCTGTAGTATGCTATTAAATCGACCCCGATTGACTTTTGACGGTCTCCTTCGGGTGTGCAAGTTTCTGTAGTATGCTATTAAATCGACCCCATTGATTTGACTGTCTCCCCATTCGGGTGTGTTTCTGTAGTATGCCAAATCGACCCCGATTGGTTTGACGGTTTCGGTGTGCAAGTTTCTGTAAGTATGCTCTTAAATCGACCCCCGATTGACTTTGACTGTCTCCCATTCGGGTGTGCAAGTTTCTGTAGTATGCTATCAAATCGACCCCCGATTGACTTTGACGGTCTCCCATTCGGGTGTGCAAGTTTCTGTAGTATGCTATCAAATCGACCCCCGATTGACTTTGACCGTCTCCCATTCGGGTGTGCAAGTTTCTGTAGTATGCTATTAAATCGACCCCCGATTGACTTTGACTGTCTCCCATTCGGGTGTGCAAGTTTCTGTAGTATGCTATTAAATCGACCCCCGATTGACTTTCACTGTCTCCCATTCGGGTGTGCAAGTTTCTGTAGTATGCTATCAAATCGACCCCCGATTGACTTTGACGGTCTCCCATTCGGGTGTGCAAGTTTCTGTAGTATGCTATTAAATCGACCCCCGATTGACTTTGACGGTCTCCCATTCGGGTGTGCAAGTTTCTGTGGTATGCTATCAAATCGATCCCCGATTGACTTTGACGGTCTCCCATTCGGGTGTGCAAGTTTCTGTAGTATGCTATCAAATCGACCCCCGATTGACTTTGACGGTGTCCCATTCGGGTGTGCAAGTTTCTGTAGTATGCTATTAAATCGACCCCCGATTGACTTTGACGGTCTCCCATTCGGGTGTGCAAGTTTCTGTAGTATGCTATCAAATCGATCCCCGATTGACTTTGACGGTCTCCCATTCGGGTGTGCAAGTTTCTGTAGTATGCTATTAAATCGACCCCCGATTGACTTTGACGGTCTCCCATTCGGGTGTGCAAGTTTCTCTAGTATGCTATTAAATCGACCCCGGATTGACTTTGACTGTCTCCCATTCGGGTGTGCAAGTTTCTATAGCATGCTATCAAATCGACCCCCGATTGACTTTGACGGTCTCCCATTCGGGTGTGCAAGTTTCTGTAGTATGCTATTAAATCGACCCCCGATTGACTTTGACGGTCTCCCATTCGGGTGTGCAAGTTTCTGTAGTATATTCGCAAGTAGTATGCTATTAAATCGATTGACTTTGACTGTCATTGAAGTTCTTTGATTGACGTCTCCCATCGGGTGTGCAAGTTCTCTGTAGTATGCTATCAACCGACCCGATTCTTTGACGGTCTCCATGCGGTGTGGAACTTCTGGTATGTTGTATAATATGACCGAGGTGCCCTACCCCTTACTATAGTGAAATAGTGCCATCCAGTGTACAGGGCGGACGCTTTCATCACCGTCTCCTCGGTGTGTGCACATTCTCGGATCATTTTGTATAGTATGCTATTAAATCGACCCTCGATTGACTCTGACGGTCTCCCATTCGGGGTGCAAGTTTCTGTAGTATGCTATTAAATCGACCCCCGATTGACTTGACTTCCCATTTGTGTTTCTGTAGTATGCTATCAAATCGGATTGACTTTGTGCAAGTTTCTGTAGTATGCTATATTGACGAATCGACCCCTTGATTAAATCGCTCCCGATTGACTTTGACGTCTCCCCATTCGTGCAAGTTTCTGTAGTATGTATCAAATCGACCCCGATTGACTTGACGGTCTCCCATTCGGTGTGCAAGTTTCTGTAGTATGCTATTAAATCGACCCCGATTGACTTGACGGTCTCCCATCAAGTTTCTGTAGTATGCTAAATCGTGACTCCTCTTCAGTTTCTGTAGTATGCTATCAAATCGTTGACTTTGACGGTCTCCCCATTCGTGCGTTTCTGTAGTATGCTATTAAATCGACCCGATTGACTTTGACGGTTCCCATTCGGGTGTGCAAGTTTCTGTAGTATGCTATTACCCCATTGACTTTGACGATTCGACCCGACCCCGATTGACTTTGACGGCTCTATTGGTGTGCAAGTTTCTGTAGTATGCTATTAAATCGACCCCGATTGACTTTTGACGGTCTCCCCATTCGGTGTGCAAGTTTCTGTAGTATGTTATTAAATCGACCCCGATTGACTTTGACTCTCCCATTCGGGTGTGCAAGTTTCTGTAGTGACCCCGATTGACTTTGACGGTCTCCTTCGGGTGTGCAAGTTTCTGTAGTATGCTATCAAATCGACCCCGATTGACTTTGACGGTCTCCCATTCGGTGCAAGTTTTCTGTAGTATGCTATTAAATCGACCCCGATTGACTTTTGACGGTCTCCTTCGGGTGTGCAAGTTTCTGTAGTATGCTATTAAATCGACCCCATTGATTTGACTGTCTCCCCATTCGGGTGTGTTTCTGTAGTATGCCAAATCGACCCCGATTGGTTTGACGGTTTCGGTGTGCAAGTTTCTGTAGTATGCTATAAATCGACCTCGATTGACTTGACGGTTCTATTCGGTGTGCAAGTTTCTGTAGTATGCTATTAAATCGACCGATTGACGACTGGGGTGTGTAAGTTTGTAGTATGCTATGAAATCGACCCCCGATTGACTTTGACGGTGTCCCATTCGGGTGTGCAAGTTTCTGTAGTATGCTATCAAATCGACCCCCGATTGACTTTGACGGTCTCCCATTCGGGTGTGCAAGTTTCTGTGGTATGCTATCAAATCGATCCCCGATTGACTTTGACGGTCTCCCATTCGGGTGTGCAAGTTTCTGTAGTATGCTATTAAATCGACCCCCGATTGACTTTGACGGTCTCCCATTCGGGTGTGCAAGTTTCTCTAGTATGCTATTAAATCGACCCCGGATTGACTTTGACTGTCTCCCATTCGGGTGTGCAAGTTTCTATAGCATGCTATCAAATCGACCCCCGATTGACTTTGACGGTCTCCCATTCGGGTGTGCAAGTTTCTGTAGTATGCTATTAAATCGATCCCGATTGACCGGTCTCCCATTCGGGTGTGCAAGTTTCTGTAGTATGCTATTAAATCGACCCCGATTGACTTTGACGGTCTCCCATTCGGTGTGCAAGTTTCTGTAGTATGCTATTAAATCGACCCCGATTGACTTTGACGGTCTCTATTCGGGTGTGCAAGTTTCTGTAGTATGCTATTAAATCGACCCCGATTGACTTTGACGGTCTCCCATTCGGTGTGCAAGTTTCTGTAGCTATCAAATCGACCCCGATTGACTTTGACGGTCTCCCATTCGGGTGTGCAAGTTTCTGTAGTATGCTATCAAATCGACCCCGATTGACTTTTGACGGTCTCCATTCGGGTGTGCAAGTTTCTGTAGTATGCTATTAAATCGACCCCCGATTGACTTTGACGGTCTCCCCATTCGGGTGTGCAAGTTCTCTTGGTGCATTTGAAGTATGAGTTGAGTTTAATGAAGTTGATTTCGTCATAGGCACGGTGCTGTGCTGTGCTGTGCCATCGACAACACCAATAAGGAAGGGGCATCTATTTTTACTTAGGCTAGCATACCTAAGTTAAAGCAAACTCCCCTTGCCAATACAAGAAGGAAGAGGATTTCTTATAGTCTAATAAACAATTCATCATGACCAAATACAGTATCTAACACAGGGGTCCGGGGCGCAGCCCCCTAGCAACTAACCATTTGATTGCATTATCTCTGAGAATAGTTAGCAATTATCCATTTGATTGCATTATCCCAGGTTAAGGGGGGGTTGTGTGTGGTTCCATATCACCAGATTTATTAAAAACTCTACGTCAGGCTAAACAGTTTAGGCTAGATAGTACGATACGATACGAAGTCATTAGTTAAGAGGTGAAAGAAGATTATTAGGAATTGAAGAAAAGGTGGTGAAACTGAAATACAGTAGGAGTAGAAAGAATCTGGGCTCAACCAGATCGCTTCATCTTTCTTATTGGTGTTTTGTCTTTGTTCTGCTCCCTTGGGTCGTCAGACCTTTGTATTAATATTGGTTTATTTATATAATGCTGCTTATTATTATTATTTTTGTTATTGTTGGAGTTAGTGAGCCCGCCCAGGTCCTTGTGTAACTGGGAGGGTAGTCACATTTTTTTGGATGTTAGTTATGTTAGTTGTGTTAGTCTAAAGGTACACTGTATGCCAGGTTCTTAGTGAGCTGGTTGGTCACTCATCTTTTTTCCTCTAGTAATGTTTTATATGTATATTGGGCAGGGAGGTGGTTCAATTACTTCTTCCTGTCTATATTATTTTTCCAGTTTTGATATGTTTCTGTGTTAAGTTCAGTCACTTTTTTTCCAAATATTTACAGCTTTGTTGTGTATATTCACATTGATTGCTAAGAGGTTTGCTCTTGTGTAGCTGTTCATTATTGATGTGGTCTGTATATTTTATGTTATATATAAATCTGAGGGCTATATTTTGTACTGTTTGTAACCTTTAAATGCACGTTTTACTAAGGTGTTCAATGGGATGGGTGGGTAGTCCATACTGATTTGACAAGGGCAATATAAATCTTTTCTTTTTGTTATTAATGCCAAGGTTCTTAAAGCGTTTTATTTTGATAATCTTATTCTTGCCTCGTCGTTCTTTATCTTTAAGTATGTTATATATCCTCTTTTTGTTAGTTTTAATCCAAGCATCCTGCCTTCAGTGTCGTATGGGTATAGTTCCTGGTCGACTATTACTGGACTTGTTTAATCTTGGCTATTGGTATTATCTTGAATTTGTTCTTATTTGTCCTGATTTTCCATTTTTTCTCAAAATCATTTATGTTTTTTATCGCTCTTACCGTGTAGAGTGCCATAAATTGAGTTGATTTTCCTGGTATGATACTATTTGAGTAATATCATCAGCAAACATTACATATTCACCTAAAGGGGGTAGGTTGAGGTGTGTCTGAAGTATAAATTGTATATAGTGTTGGAAAAAGGCATCCTCCTTGAGGTACTCCACTCTCAAGATTAAACATAGTTCCTAAAAAGTTTCCAATTTGAATTTGTGCTCTCCTATCATCTAAATAGTTACACAATATTCTTAGCATGTATTCGTTAAGTCCCAGTTTTAATATTTTATATTTCAAGCCTAAATGCCCAACTTTATCAAAAGCCTTAGAAACATCCCTTAAAATTATATTGATCTGGTTACCCTTGCTTTTTTCTATTGCAATTATTTCCGTTATTGTAGCTATTGCAGTTAGGGTATTTCTATTGGGCATAAATCCATGTTGTCTATTGTTAGTTTTCCCATGTTGTGTTAAAAAGATTATAAGTCTTGAATTTAATTTTTTTTTCAATAGTTTCCCGGTAATTTCTAATAAAGATATTGGCCTGTAGTTTAATATTTCCTTATTGTCCTTACCCTCCTTGGGAATAAATATCATTTTAGCATATTTTAGTTTGTCTGGAAAGTAACCGGTTATTAAGCATGCGTTATAAATGTTTAATAGTGTTTTTAAGATGTTTTCAGGTAGATTCATGATCATATTTCGTGTAATACCTGTGAGCCCGGGGGCTTTTTCCTTAAACTTCCTCAGACAGTGCATCATTTCTCCCATAGTTGTATTTGATTATTAGGTAATAAGTTATAGTCTATATATTGCCTTGGGGGTGATTCTATGTATTTGTCTTCCCATTTCTTCTTCTATCCTTTCTTCGTGTTCACTATCAAAATCTTCATTTTCCTCATCTGATATTTTAAAAACTTTTACCCATTCCCTTTTGAATGCTGACTCTTGTTCATTTTCCTCGTGCAATTTTGTTCCATTTTGGTCTTTAATGTATGGTGTTTTTTTGCTTGCTGTGCCCCATCATCTTGTTTATGGAAGTCCAAAATGTTTTTGTGTCTTTAGTCATGTCAGCCGCCATTATAATATCATTCCATTTTTTTATTGTTTGCTTCCTTACATGCGTCTCTTAATTTT
>NW_024748592.1:0-11417 GCF_018991925.1 Homarus americanus
CCTCTTATCGAGTATAGCAAAGTCCCCTTATCGAGTATAACAAAGTCCCCTGATCGAGTATAACAAAGGCGTCTGGTCGAGTATAACAAAGTCCTCTGATCAAGTATAACAAAGTCCCCTGATCGAGTATAACAAAGTCCCCTAATCAAGTATAACAAAGTCCCCTGATCGAGTATAATGAAGTCCCCTGATCAAGTATAACATATCCCCTGATCGAGTATAATAAAGTCCCCTGGTCGAGTATAACAAAGTCCCCTGATCGAGTATAACAAAGGCCTCTAGTCGAGTATAAAAAAGTCCCCTGATCGAGTATAACAAAAGTCCAGTGATCGTGTATAACAAAGTCCCTTGATCGAGTATAAAAAAATCCTCTGGTCAAGTATAACAAAGTCCCCTAATCGAGTACAAAAAAGTCCCCTGGCCCGGTATAACAAAGTCCCCATATCGAGCATAACAAAGTCCCCTGATCGATTATAACAAAGTCCTCTGTTCGAGTATAGCAAAGGGCCCTGATCATGTAGGACAAAGTCCTCTGATCGAGTATAACAAAGTCCCCTGATCGAGTATAAAAAAGCACCCTAGACGAGTATAACAAAGTCCCCTGATCGAGTATAACAAAGTCCCCTGATCGAGTATAACAAAGCCTCCTCATCGAGTATAACAAATTCCCCTAATCGAGTATAACAAAGGCCCCTCATCGAGTATAACAAAGTTCATTGGTCAACTATAAAAAAGTTCTCTGGTCGAGTATAACAAAGCCCCCTGTTCGAGTATAACAAAGTCCCCTCATCGAGTATAGCAAAGTCCCCTGATCGAATAAAACAAAGCCTCCTGATCGATTATAACAAAGTCCCCTAATCGAGTATAACAAAGCCTTCTGGTCGAGTATAACAATGTCCCCTGGTCGAGTATAGTAAAGTCCCCTGACCGAGTACAACAAAGCCTCCTGATCGAGTATAACGAAGTCCCCTGATCGAGTATAACAAAGCCCCCTGCTCGAGTATAACAAAGTCCCCTAATCGAGTCCAAAAAAGGCCTCTAATCGAGTATAACAAAGCCCCCTTATCTAGAATAACAAAGGCCCCTGATCGAGTATAACAAAGGCCCCTCATCGAGTATAAGAAAGTCCCCTGATCGAGTATAACAAAGCCACCTAATAAAGGTATAACAAAGTCCCTGGTCAAAGTATAACAAAGTCCCTGTTAAGGTCTAACAAGAGTCCCTTATCGAGTATAACAAATTCCCTTATCGAGTATAGCGGGTCCCCAAATCAGGTATAGCAAAGTCCCTAATCGAGTATAATAAAGGCCCCTGGTCGAGTATAACAAAGTCCCCTGATCGAGTGTAACAAAAGTCCCCTAATCGAGTATTACAAAGTCCCCTAATCGAGTATAAAAATGTCCTCTGGACCAGTGTAACAAAGTCCCCTGATCGAGTATAAAAAAGTCCCCTTGCCCCGAATAACAAAGTCCCTAGATCGAGCATAACAAAGACCCCTGATCAATTATAACAAAGTCCCCTGGTCGAGTTTAGCAAAGGGCCCTGATCCAGTAAGACAAAGTCCCCTTATCGAGTATAACAAAGTCCCCTGATTGAGTATAACAAAACCCCCTGGATGAGTATAACAAAGTTTCCTGATCGAGTATAACAAAGTCCCCAGATCGAGTATAACAAAGTCCCCTGAACCGAGTATAACAAAGTCCCCTGATCGAGTATAACATATCCCCTGATCGAGTATAACAAGTCCCTGGTGGAGTATAACAAAGTCCCCTGGTCGAGTATAACAAAGTTTTCTAATCGAGCATAACAAAGGCCCCTGGTCGAGTATAACAAAGTCCTCTGATCAAGTACAACAAAGTCCCCTGATCGAGTATATCAAAGTCCTCTAATCAAGTATAACAAAGTCCCCTGATCGAGTATAACAAAGTTCTCTGATCGAGTATAACATATCCCCTGATCGAACATAACAAAGTCCCCTGGTCGAGTATACAAAGTCCCCAGTTCGAGTCTAACATTAAATCCCCTTATCGAGAATAACATATTCCGCTTATCGAGTATAGCAAAGTCCCCTTATCGAGTATAACAAAGTCCCCTGATCGAGTATAACAAAGGCGTCTGGTCGAGTATAACAAAGTCCTCTGATCAAGTATAACAAAGTCCCCTGATCGAGTATAACAAAGTCCTCTGATCATGTATAACATATCCCCTGATCGAGTATAACAAAGTCCCCTGGTCGAGTATAACAAAGTCCCCTGTTCGAGTCTAACATTAGATCCCCTTATCGAGTATAACATATTGCCCTTATCGAGTATAACAAAGTCCCCTTATCGAGTACAACAAAGTCCCCTGATCGATTATAACAAAGGCCTCTGGTCGAGTATAAAAAAGTCCCCTGATCGAGTATAACAAAAGTCCAGTGATCGAGTATAACAAAGTCCCTTGATTGAGTATAAAAAAATCCTCTTGCCCACAATAACAAAGTCCCTAAATCGAGCATACCAAAGACCCCTGATCGAGTAAGAATAAGTCCCCTTATCGAGTATAACAAAGTCCCCTGATCGAGTATAACAAAAACCCCTGGATGAGTATAACAAAGTTTCCTGATCGAGTATAACAAAGGGCCCTCATCGAGTATAAGAAAGTCCATTGGTCAAGTATAACAAAGTCCCCTGGTCGAGTATAACAAAGTCCCCTTATCGTGTATAACAAAGTCCCCTGGTCGAGTATAGCAAAGTCCTATGATCAAGTATAGCAAAGCCTCCTGATCGAGTATAACAAAGTCCCCTGATCGAATATAACAAAGCCCCCTGCTGGAGTATAAGGAAGTCCTCTGATCGAGTATAACAAAGTCTCCTGATCGAGTATTACAAAGGCCCCTCATCGAGTCCAAAATAGGCCCCTAATCGAGTATAACAAAGTCCCCTGATCGAGTATAACAAAGTCTCCTAATCGAGTATAACAAAGTCCCCTGGTCGAGTATAACAAAGTCCCATGATCGAGTATAACATATCCCCTGATCCACTATTACAAAGTCTCCTGGCCCAGTATAACAAAGTCCCTAGATCGAGAGTAACAAAGTCCCCTGATCGATTATAACAAAGTCCCCAGGTCGAGTATAACAAAGGCCCTGATCGAATGAGACAAAATTACACAGGTCGAGTATAACCATTTCTGATCGGTATAACAAAGCCCCACGTGAATAGTATAACAAGACCCTGATGGTAATATAGCAAAGGTTCCTGATCAAATTATAACATATCCCTGATCGAATATAGCAAAAGGTCCCCAGGTCGAGTATAACAAGGGAGGCCTGATCGTCTGAGACAAATTCCACTGATCATGATATAACGGCCCGTGGACGAAAATTATATAAAGACCCTGATCGTAATATAACAAAGTTCTAGTCAGTATAACATATCCCTGATCGAGTATAACAAAGTCTTCTGGTCGAGTATAACAAAGTCCCCTGATCGAGTATAACATATCCCATAATCGAGTATAACAAAGTCCCTGGTGGGGTATAACAAGGCCGTTAAGGTATGTAAAGTCCTAGTCGAGAGTGTAAAGTCCCTTATCAAGTATGTAAAGTCCCTGACCTGATGTAAAATGTCCCCTGGTCCAGTGTAACAAAGTCTCCTGATCGAGTATAAAAAAGTTCCTGGCCCAGTATAACAAAGTCCCTAGATCGAGCATACCAAAGTTCACTGATCGAGTATAGCAAAGTTCCCTGATCGAGTATAACAAAGCCCCCTAGACGAGTATAACAAAGTTCCCTCATCGAGTATAACAAAGTCCCCTAATCAAGTATAACAAAGCCCCTGGTCCAGTATAACAAAGTCCCCTGATCAAGTATAAAATATCCCCTGATAGAGTATAACAACGTCTCCTGGCCCAGTTTAACAAAGTCCCCAGATCGAGCATAACAAAGTCCCCTAATCGATTATAACAAAGTCCCCTGGTCGAGTATAACAAAGGGCCCTGATTGAGTAAGACAAAGTCCCCTGATCGAGCATAACAAAGTCCCCTGAACCGAATATAACAAAGTCCCCTTATCGAGTAAAACATATCCCCTGATCGAGTATAAAAAAGTCCCTGGTGGATTATAACAAAGTCCCCTGGTCGAGTATAACAAAGTTTTCTAATCGAGTATAACAAAGTCCCCTGGTCGAGTATAGCAAAGGGACTGATCGAGTAAGACAAAGTCCCCTGATCGAGTATAACAAAGTCCCCTAATCGAGTATAACAAAGCCCCCTGGAGGAGTATAACAAAGTTCCCTGATCGAATATTACAAAGTCTCATGGCCCAGTATAACAAAGTCCCCTGGTCGAGTATAAAAAATCCGCCTACTCGAGTATAACAAAGCCGCCTACTCGAGTATAACAAAGTCCCCTGGTCGAGTGTAGCAAAGTCCAATGAAGGAGTATAACAAAGCCTCCTCATCGAGTATAAGAAAGTCCCCTGATCGAGTATAACAAAGCCGCCTAATCGAGAATAACAAAGTCCCCTGGTCGAGTATAACAAAGTCGCCTGTTCGAGTCTAACAAAGTCCCCTTATCGAGTATAACAAATTCCCCTTATCGAATATAACAAGGTCCCCTTATCGAGTATAACAAAGTCCCCTAATCGAGTATAACAAAGGTCCCTGGTCGAGTATTACAAAGTTCCCTGATCGAGTGTAACAAAAGTCCCCTGATCGAGAATAACAAAGTCCCCTAATCGAGTATAAAAATGTCCCCTGGTCCAGTGTAACAAAGTCCCCTGATCGAGTATGAAAAAGTCCCCAAATCAAGTATAACAAAGTCCCCTGATCAAGTATAACAAAGGCCCCTCATAGAGTATAACAAAGTCCATTGGTCAAATATAGGAAAGTCCACAGATCGAGTATGACAAAGTCCCCTGATCAAGTCCCCTGATCCAGTATAACAAAGTGCCCTGATCGAGTATAACATATTCCCTGATGGAGTATAACAAAGTCCTCTGGTCGAGTATAACAAAGTCCCCTGATCGAGTATAACAAAGTCCCCTGGTCTAGTATAACAAAGGCCCCTAATCGAGTATAACAAAGTACCCTGATTGAGTATAAAAAAGTCCCCTGATCGAGTAAAACAAAGTACTCTGGTTGAGTATAACAAAGTCCCCTGATCGAGTATAACATATCCCCTGATCGATTATAACAAAGTCCTCTGGTCGAGTATATAAAAGTCCCCTGATCGCGTATAACAAAGTACCCTGGTCGTGTATAACAATTCCCCTGATCGAGTATAACAAAGGCCCCTCATTGAGTATAACAAAGTCCATTGGTCAAGTATAAAAAAGTCCCCTGGTCGAGTATAACAAAGTCCCCTAATCGAATATAACAAAGTCCTCTGGTCGAGTATAAAAAAGTCCCCTGATCGAGTATAACATCGAGTATAACAAAGTCCCTTGCTCGAGTATAACAAAGTCCCCTGATCGAGTATAACAAAGGCCCCTCATCGAGTATAACAAAGTCCCTTGGTCAAGTATAAAAAAGTCCCCTGGTCCAGTATAACATATCTCTTGATCGAGTATAACAACGTGTCCTGGCCCAGTTTAAAAAAGTCCCTAGATCGAGCATAACAGAGTCCCCTAATCGATTATAACAAATTCCCCTGGTCGAGTATAAAAAGGGGCCCTGTTCGAGTAAGACAGAGTCCCCTCATCGAGCATAACAAAGTCCCCTGATCCTAGTATAACAAAGTCCCCTCATCGAGTATAACATATCCCCTGATCGAGTATAAAAAAGTCCCTGGTGGAGTATAACAAAGTCCCCTGGTCGAATGTAACAAAGTTTACTAATCGAGAATAACAAAGGCCCCTGGTCGAGTATAACAAAGTTTTCTAATCGAGTATAACAAAGGTCCCTGGTCGAGTATAACAAAGTCCTCTAATAAAGTATAACAAAGTCCTTTGATCGAGTATAACAAAGTCCCCTAATCAAGTATAACAAAGTCCCCTGATTGAGTATAACAAAGTCTCCTGTTCGAGTATAACATATCCCCTGATCGAATATATCAAAGTCCTCTGGTCGAGTATAACAAAGTCCCCTGATCGAGTATAACAAAGTCCCCTGGTGGAGTATCCCTAAGTCCCTGATCGATTATGACAAAGGGCCCCTCAACGAGTATAGTAAAGTCCATTGGTCAAATATAGGAAAGTCCACTGATCGAGTATGACAAAGTCCCCTGATCAAGAATAAAAAAGTCCCCTGAACGAGTATAACAAAGTCACCTGATCGAGTATAACAAAGTCCCCTGGTTGAGTATAACAAAGTCCCCTGATCAAGTATAACATATCCTCTGATTGAGTATAACAAAGTCCCCTGATTGAGTATAACAAAGTCCTCTGGTTGAGTATAACAAAATCCTCTGATCGAGAATAACATATCAACTGGTCGAGTATAACAAAGTCCTCTGGTCGAGTATAAAAATGTCCCCTGATCGCGTATAACAAAGTCCCCTGATCGAGTATAACAAAGGCCCCTCATTGAGTATAACAAAGTCCATTGGTCAGGTATAAAAAAGTCCCCTGGTCGAGTATAACAAAGTCCCCTAATCGGGTATACCAAAGTCCGCTTATCGAGTATAACAAAAGCCCCTGATCGAGTATAACAACGTCTCGTGGCCCAGTTTAACAAAGTCCCCAGATCGAGCATAACAAAGTCCCCTAATCGATTATAACAAAGTCCCCTGGTCGAGTATAACAAAGGGCCCTGATCGAGTTAGACAAAGTCCCCTGATCAAGCATAACAACGTCCACTGATCCTAGTATAACAAAGCCCCCTGGACGAGTATAACAAAGTCCCCTGAACCGAGTATAACAAAGTCCCCTGATCGAGTATAACATATCCCCTGATCGAGTACAAAAGAGTCCCTGGTGGAGTATAACAAAGTTCCCTGGTCGAGTATAACAAATTTTCTAATCGAGTATAACAAAGTCCCCTGGTCGAGTATAACAAAGTCCTCTGGTCGAGTATAAGAAAGGCCCCTAATCGAGAATAACAAAGTCCCATGATCGAGTATAACAAAGTCACCTAATAGAGTATAACAAAGTCCCCTGGTTGAGTATAATAAAGTCCCCTCATCAAGTATGAAATATCCCCTGATTGAGTATAACAAAGTCCTCTGGTCGAGTATAAAAAAGTCCCCTCATCGAGTATAACAAAGTCCCCTGGTGGAGTATAACAAAGTCCCCTCATCGAGTATAACAAAGGCCCGTCATCGAGTATAACAAAGTCCATTGGTCAAGTATAAAAAAGTTCCCTGGTCGAGTATAACAAAGTCCCCTGATCGAGTATAACAAAGTCCCCTGGTCCAGTATAGCAAAGTCCCCTGATCGAGTATAACAAAGCCCCTCATTGAGTATTACAAAGTCCATTGGTCAGGTATAAAAAAGTCCCCTGGTCGAGTATAAAAAAGTCCCCTAATCGAGTATAACAAAGTCCTCTGGTCGAGTATAAAAAAGTCCCCTGATCGAGTATAATAAAGGGCCCTCATCGAGTATAACAAAGTCCATTGGTCAAGTTTAAAAAAGTCCCCTGGTGGAGTATCCCTAAGTCCCTGATCGAGTATAACAATGGGCCCCTCATCGAGTATAGTAAAGTTCATTGGTCAAATATAGGAAAGTCCACTGATCGAGTATGACAAAGTCCCCTGAGCAAGTATGAAAAAGTCGCCTGGTCGAGTGTAACAAAGTCCCATGATCGTGCATAACAAAGTCTCTGGTCGAGTATAGCAAGTCCCCTCATCAAGTATTACAAAGCCTCCTGATCGAGTATAACAAAGTCCCCTCATCAAGTATAACAAAGCCTCCTGCTCGAGTATAAGAAAGTCCCCTGATTGAGTATAACAAAGGCCCCTCATCGAGTCCAAAAAAAGCCCCTAATCGAGTATAACAAAGGCCCCTGATCTAGTATAAGAAAGGCCTTTGATCGAGTATAACAAAGGCCCGTGTTCGAGTCTAACATTAAGTCCCCTTATCGAGTATTACAAATTCCCCTTATCGAGTATAAAAAGTCCCCTTATCGAGTATAACAAAGTCCCCTGATCGAGTATAACAAATGTCCCCTATTTGATATAACAAAGTCCCCATATCGAGCATAAAAAAGTCCCCAGATCGATTATAACAAAGTCCCCTGGTCGAGTATAGCAAAGGGCCCTGATCGAGTAAGACAAAGTCCCCTGTTCGAGTATAACAAAGGCCCCTCATCGAGTATAGCAAAGTCCATTGGTCAAATATAGGAATGTCCACTGGTCGAGTATGACAAAGTCCCCTGATCAAGAATAAAAAAGTCCCCTGAACGAGTATAACAAAGTCACCTGATCGAGTATAACAAAGTCTCCTGGTTGAGTATAACAAAGTCCCCTGATCAAGTATAACATATCCTCTGATTGAGTATAACAAAGTCCTCTGGTCTTGAGTATAAGAATCCCCTCATCGAGGTATAACAAAGTCATATGGGTATAACAAAGTCTTACAGTCGAGAGTGTAACAAAGTCCCTAATCGGTATAACAAAAGCCCCCTGCTCAAAGTATAACCAAGTCCCTAATTAGAAATTATAGCAAAGTCCCCTGATCAGTATAACAAGCCTCCTCTCATCGAGTATAAACAAGATCCCCTGATCGAGGTATAACAAAGCCCCTGTAAGTATGTATAACAAAGTCCCTGATCGAGTCCAAAACAGACCTCTAATCAGGTATAACATAGTCACTGTTCTGGTAACCAAAAGGCCCTGATCGAGGAAGTATAACAAAGGCCCTCATCGGTATAAAGGAGATCCCTAATCGAGTCTAAAAAAGTCCCCTTATCGAGTATAACAAATTCCCCATATCGAGTATAACAAAGTCCTCTTATCGAGTATAACAACTCCCTAATCGAGTATAACAAAGGCCCCTGGTCGAGTATAACAAAGTCCACTGATCGAGTGAAACAAAAGTCCCCTGATCGAGTATAACAAAGTCACCTAATCGAGAATATAAATGTCCCCTGGTCCAGTGTAACAAAGTCACCTGATCGAGTATATAAAAGTCACCTGGCCCAGTATAACAAAGTCCCTAGATCGAGCATACTATAGTCCCCTGATCGATTATAACAAATTCCCCGGTAGAGTATAGCAAAGGGCCCTGATCGAGTATAACAAAGTCCCCTGATCAAGTATAACAGAGCTCCTTGGATGAGTATAACAAAGTTCCCTGATCGAGTATAACAAAGTCCCCTGATCCTAGTATAACAAAGCCCCCTGGTCGAGTATAATAAAGTCCCCTGGTCGAGTATAACAAAGTCCCCTGATCGAGTATAACAAAGTCCCCTGGTCGAGTATAGCAAAGTCCCCTGGTCGAGTATAACAATGCCCCCTCATCGAGTATAAGAAAGGCCCCTAATCGAGTATAACAAAGTCCCCTGATTAAGTATAACAAAGTCGTCTGGTTGAGTATAACAAAGTCCCCTGATCGAGTATAACATATCCCCTGATCGAGTATAACAAAGTCCTCTGGTCGAGTATAAAAAAGTCCCCTGATCGCGTATAACAAAGTCCCCTGGTCGTGTATAACAGATTTCCCTGATCGAGTATAACAAAGGCCCCTCATTGAGTATAACAAAGTCCATTGGTCAAGTATAAAAAAGTCCCCTGGTCGATTATAACAAAGTCCCCAAATCGAATATAACAAAGTCCCCAAATCGAATATAACAAAGTCCTCTGGTCAAGTATAAAAAAGTGCCCTATATCGAGTATAACAAAGGCCCCTCATCGAGTATAACAAAGTCCATTAGTCAAGTATAAAAAAGTTCCCTGGTCCAGAATAACAAAGTCCCCTGATCGAGTATAACAAAGTCCCCTGATCCTAGTATAACAAAGCCCGCTGGACGAGTATAACAAAGTCCCCTGAACCTAGTATAACAAAGTCCCCTGATCGAGTATAACATATCCCCTGATCGAGTATAACAAAGTCCCTGGTGCAGTATAACAAAGTCCCCTGGTCGAGTGTAACAAAGTTCTCTAATCGAGTATAACAAAGGCCCCTGGTCGAGTATAACAAAGTTTTCTAATCGAGTATAACAAAGGCCCCTGGTCGAGTATAACAAAATCCTCTGATTAAGTATAACAAAGTCCTTTGATCGAGTATAACAAAGTCCCCTAATCAAGTATAACAAAGTTCCCTGATCGAGTATAACAAAGTCCCCTGGTGGAGTATCCCTAAGTCCCTGATCGAGTATAACAAAGGGCCCCTCATCGAGTATAGTAAAGTCCATTGGTCAAATATAGGAAAGTCCACTGATCGAGTATGACAAAGACCCCTCATCAAGTATGAAAAAGTCGCCTGGTCGAGTAAAACAAAGCCCCCTCATCGAGTATAACAAAGGCCCCTGATTGAGTATAACAAAGTCCTCTGGTTGAGTATAACAAAATCCCCTGATCGAGAATAACATATCCCCTGGTCGAGTATAACAAAATCCTCTGGTCGAGTATAAAAAGGTCCCCTGATCGCGTATAACAAAGTCCCCTGATCGAGTATAACAAAGGCCCTTCATTGAGTATAACAAAGTCCATTGGTCAAGTATAAAAAAGTCCCCTGGCCGAGTATAACAAATTCCCCTGATCGTGCATAACAAAGTCTCCTGGTCGAGTATAGCAAGTCCCCTAATCGAGTATAACATGTCCCCTCATCAAGTATAACAAAGTCCCTGGTGGAGTATAACAAAGTCCCCTGGTCGAGTATAACAAAGTCCCTTGATCAAGTATAACAAAGCCCCCTGCTCGAGTATAAGAAAGTCCCCTGATCGAGTATACTAAAGGCCCCTCATCGAGTCCAAAAAAGGCCTCTAATCGAGTATAACAAAGTCCCCAGATCTAGTATAAGAAAGGCCTCTGATCGAGTATAACAAAGGCCCGTGTTCGAGTCTAACATTAACTCCCCATATCGAGTATAACAAATTCCCCTTATCGAGTAAAACAAAGTCCCCTTATCGAGTATAACAAAGTCCCCTGATCGAGTATAACAAAGGCCTCTGGTCGAGTATAGCAAAGTCCCCTGATCGAGTATAACAAAAGTCCCCTGATCGTGTATAACAAATTCCCTTGATCGAGTACCTAAAAGTTCCCTGGCTGGGTATAACAAAGTCCCCATATCGAACATAACAAAGTCCCCTGATCGATTATAACAAAGTCCCCTGCTCGAGTATAGCAAAGGGCCCTGATAGAGTAAGACAAAGTCCCCTGTTCTAGTATAACAAAGTCTCCAGGCCCAGAATAACAAAGTCCCCAGATTGAGCATAACAACGTCCCCTGATCGATTATAACAAAGTCCCCTAATCGAGTATAACAAAGCCCCCTGGTCCAGTATAACAAAGTCCCCTAATCAAGTAGAACAAATCCCCTGATCGAGCATAACAAAGTCC
>NW_024748593.1:0-14056 GCF_018991925.1 Homarus americanus
CAACAAACAAGAGCTAGTAACAAATAAATATATAAAGAATAAGTAAGTAAATAAATAAATAAAATAAAAGAAAATACAATAAAATACAATAAAATAAAATAAATTGTTTACATGAAATAGGCGTGCTGCAAACATGAAATGAAGCCCAAACACACTCCATGTATGTCACTTTGCAGTGGGTGTAAAAGTACTCCACGCAGAATTTATTTATTTATTTATTATGTTTCGATTTAGTCCGGTTTCTACGCCAATAGAGAATGCAGATTATTATAATTTTTTTTTTTTTTTATTTCCCTCTCAATATATCACTGTCAGTAACTGTCTCTTTAACATGTAACTGTGGCTCCGATGGAGCCGATTAAGTTGTAGTAGTGGGATGGCGTGTTTGTTGTGCACAAGTAACCTCTTACTTGGAAGAGGTGTACTTGGTGACAGCCTTGGTGCCCTCAGACACGGCATGCTTGGCCAGTTCACCGGGCAGCAAGAGTCGGACAGCTGTCTGGATTTCCCGACTTGTAATGGTGGAGCGTTTGTTGTAGTGCGCCAGGCGGGAAGCCTCGGCAGCGATGCGCTCGAAGATGTCGTTCACGAAAGAGTTCATGATGGACATAGCTTTGGAGGAGACTCCTGTGTCGGGGTGCACTTGCTTCAGTACCTTGTAGATGTAGATGCTGTAGCTTTCCTTCCTCCTTCGCTTCTTCTTCTTGTCACCCTTGGCAATGGCCTTCTGGGCCTTTCCAGCCTTCTTGGCAGCCTTTCCGGAAGTTTTGGGAGGCATGGCGGCACAGTTACTCGTGGCGCGGAGCGAGAGAATTGAAAACTGGCCCGACTAACTTTTCCTTATATACCGAGCGGGCCGCTCAGGATCAGACTGGCTGCAGCTACGGCTCTCTTACATTGGTTGGGTCCGCGAGACGGCCACCTGGCCTGATCCTGGGCTTGGTATAAAAGACCAAGGTGGCGGGCGGAAATTTAACTCCTATCACGAAAAGCAGCAGCAGCAACATGTCAGGACGCGGCAAGGGAGGCAAGGTGAAGGGCAAGTCAAAGTCCCGTTCTAGCAGGGCCGGACTCCAGTTCCCCGTGGGTAGGATCCACCGTCTCTTGCGTAAAGGCAACTATGCTGAGCGTGTTGGTGCAGGTGCCCCTGTGTACCTTGCAGCCGTCATGGAGTACCTGGCAGCAGAAGTGCTCGGGCTGGCCGGTAACGCCGCCCGCGACAACAAGAAGACCCGCATTATCCCGCGTCATCTTCAGCTTGCCATTCGCAATGACGAGGAGCTGAACAAGCTCCTGTCTGGAGTCACCATTGCCCAAGGGGGTGTCCTTCCTAACATCCAAGCTGTGCTCCTCCCCAAGAAGACAGAGAAGAAATAAGAACCCAAGGTTCGTTCACACAAGACAACCTAACCAAACAGGCTCCTTTCGGAGCCACAGGATATCACTTAAAGAGAGAAATATACGACATCAACGTTTTGCAGGATAACACTCTGTGGAAATTGAGTGAAATTGTTTTAGAATGGTGTAGATGTGAAGGGCGGTTGTGGGGGCCTGGGGTGGGGGACTTAAACGGGACTTAGAAGGGCGCAAGAAGCAGCAGCAGCAGCAGCAGCAGCAGCCAGGGAGGCGACCTTATTTTCAGTCAGGTTCATACACAAATAAATACATCAGATTCATTGACAGTACAGTACACATTTACCAGTGTGGGCTAGCCAATTTGGGATAAAGAGCAAGAATGTAATGTCCTCAATGAAGTAATGACATAGTTCAAGATACAATAAGTGAGGTGGCCTGAAGTCTTTGACAGTGTCCCATTCAATAATATAGTAGTGCTTTAAAGGTGTATCACCAAGTTTACATGCTGAGTGTTCCTTTATGGGTACAGCGTTACTAACTAGCCAGATGTGTCTGTATCCTAACCTAATTCTGGCCACGACTACATCACACAGGCAGGCAGGAGCAAGTTGTTTGGACACTCTTCCTAGCCCCCTTGGTCCCTGTTCACCTACCTACTGTAGCAGTAAGTAGGTACCTGTTGTAAATCGAAACGTTGCCAATTTGTATTCAGGGAAAGTTGTTGGAGCTTCTAAACTTGAACTGACACAATCCGAGGAGTGGTGACCCGAGGATCACAGACACTATCTCTCCCTTCCTAACCTCCTGCTCCTTCCTCTGTCCTCCAAAAATTGAACCATGCTATCGCAAAGGTAATAATACAGGTAGAGACAACAACATATTTTCCTATTGTCTTATTATATATTAATAACAGAAACGCTGCCGCCATCCTGGAGGCTTTACATTGTCTCACTGTTCATTCCCTCCACAATTCTTCCTCTTACTTCTTCTTCTTCTTCCACCAATACTTTATTAACGGTGTATGTAAGTTTCACCATGTTTTGCACTCCAGCGGTAGAGCAAAGTATATTTTGTTAGCAATAAACCAAAAGCATATTTTATGGCCTAATCATCACTACATAGAACACCACCCATAAAGCATGATACTAGTAGACCACAAACTGCTATAAACACCCAAAGCATATTTTATTGCCTAATCATCCATCACTACATAGAACACCACTCATAAAGCATGATACTATTAGACCACAAACTGCTATAAACCCCGAAAATATACTATACTAGTGACTCTAATTGTGTTACCCAATATTATACGAAATAATACTATAAAACATAATAATAAACACACTAATAGTGTATATTAGTTGAATGCACAATCTGATGAGAAATCAAAAAAAAAAAAAAAAACATAACAATAACCTAGAAAGAGTGTAGAGTATTTTTGTGCAAACTATTATACTAGTAGATGGTCTAAGATAACTGTATGTGAAGGAAAAGGTGTGCTCTCCACTCAAACTTTCTTTTTATGAAATCTCCTACTCCCCAGCTGAGCGGTACGCCCAATGGGAAACAAAACGTGGCACATAACACGCCGCCCGCCAGCTCTGGCTCGGTGAATAGGAATCAGTAATCGGGCGGAGTATAAACAACACCGCCGCCAATGTGCTCCTCCCATCTCTGAGGAAATCTGGCGGGCAACTTAGTATTATATTAGCATGTAATAATAATAACAATAATAATAATAATAATAATACTACTACTACTAATAATAATAATAATATTAATAATAATAATATTAATAATAATAACATGCAATTTCATTTTATAACACATACAAACAAAATAGTGTATAGCCTACTATACTTAACTATAATAGGTTAGGTTGCGTAGGAGGATCTAAAAAGTACAGTAGTATACACACACACACACACACACACACACACACACACACACTTCGCTACTATATGCCAGACGCTCCCCCGGCTTGACACAACCACTCTCCCTGCTTACCTACCAGCCCCCCCCCCTTCCCACTGACTTAGTAGAAGTATTTGAAATAGCAAAACGCCTGGACAAACTAAAATTAAAACGCTCTACCACCCCCATTGACTTACCAATGAAACGCTTCAAGGAGTTCTCCCCGGAGCTTGCTAAACCCCTATGCTCCATCATCAATGCTTCTCTCAGTCAAGCCAGATGCCCAGCTGACTGGAAGACCTCTTATGTATCACCAGTGCCCAAGTCAACCAGCCCACAATCCTTAAATCAGCTACGACCTATTGCAATCACCCCAATACCCAGCCTAATCTGTGAAAGTTTTGTGTTCGACTGGCTGGGCTTTTGCTGATATTGCAGGAGTCGTAGTAGACCCTCAGCAATTTGGCAACATGAAAACTTCCTCCACCACTGACTGACTGACTGTCTTGTCAGCTTTCTCGATTACATATACCGCCATCTCGAGAAACGAAAAACGTCTGTAGCTGTCGCCTTCATTGATTTCACTAAAGCGTTCGACCTAGTCGACCACAATATAATCATCAACTAAGCTATTGACCTCGGGCTTCGGAGAAGTCTTATTATACCAGGGCTTACAGACTTCCTCAGTGACCGACGCCAAGCTGTACGCTTCCGAGGGGCTGGCTGTCTCCACCTTTCAGTCACTCACCTGTGGCGTCCCCCAAGGCACCAAGATGGGACCACTCTGCTTCCTTATGCTCATCAATGATGCCCTAAGAGAAACCCCTGCTCGCTGGAAATATGTCGACGACTCCACCATTGGGATCAGCGTCAACAATTCTGCTCCAAACTATACCGCCCTTCAGGATTTATTGAACAGTCTCCAAAACTGGGCCACCAACAACCATGGTTATGCACATCAACCTCTCCTCCGACATTGTCCCACCTCCTTCCATTACTCTAGGTCCGAACACACTCCAGGTTTTAGATTCCACGAAGCTCCTCGGCGTCACCATAGACAACAAACTAAATTAGAAACCACACGTCAGTGAAGTTATCAAATCCTCCAGTTTCCGTCTCCACCTCCTACTCCGACTCAAGTCCCTCGGTGTTCCTGCACACCAGCTCCTCAGTGTTTACACAACATTCATACTTCCCAAGCTCACCTGGTCTTCCTCCCTAAATGCCACACAACGTAAACACCTAGAAAAAGTGCAAAAGAGGCCATGCAAGATTATTCTCTACCCTTCCTACTCCACATATCAAGAAGCGCTCAACACACTGACCGACCCTTTAGACTCTCACTGACCATCACCACGACCTCATCTGCAAATTTGGTAAGAAGCTTCTACACCGGCTCCTACTACCACCTGAGATCCCTAGTCCGAGAATTGCTCTTCGACACCACAACCGCATCCAGCCCAGCCCATACGTGCACGAACTGATCGCTATAAGAACAGCCCAGTCCCAACCATTGTAAAAATTATCGATAACTTGTAATAAATCAGTGTACTCACTCCCAGTAAACACTACTCCTTGCACTGTCACTATGTTGAAATGAACTGTAGTTTGAGCTTTTCCCCAGCTAGTTATTATATGTCTTATTTGTGTCACGCATGTTACTTGTATATTATTTGTAATTCGTAACCCATTCCCCAAATATGTAACTGTATATTTTCAGCCTTCTGGCTGCCAAGCTCTTTCAATAAACCGTTAATTATTATTATTATTATTATTATTATTTATATGTTGGTCCATACCAACTCACTCCCCTGAACCCTCCTCCCCACCGGACTATCAACAAGTTCTTGCCATAAGGTACTATCTCATTTGGCAAAGGAATGGAACCAGTGATGAATAGTGGTGAACAGTGCTTAACTCAGTGAAAAACAACTCGGCAGTTGAGTCTTACCCAAGCTAGCTAACCAGCTTCACACAGTGAGGTCCCAGGTACCCAGTTATACTTCCCCTGAGACTCCACGATAGAGAGGCCTGGGACCACACCTCACCCACTTGAATGAGTGAGTCATGTCGACCACGTGGTGTCCCCAAGATGCTACGACACCACGTAGTGAATGTTTGGCTACAGCATCATCATGTGAAGTTCCTCATAACACCATCTGTGAGGTAACTGCTACATCATCAGGCCCCTCATAACGCCATCTGTGAGGGAGTTACTACACCACGTGTCTGGTGTTCAACACCTCACCTTACATGATCTACGCGTGCAAACATTAATCTGTATGTTCACTGTGTGCTCCTTCACCTATCTCTAATGAGGGCTTTTGTTAAACCACCAATGTATGTACTAAGTCATTTGTGTCCAATGTATACTTTCGAAAAGCCCTTGTTTGGGGAAGGTAGGAGAGAGTAGTCGTCATTATTGTCCAAGCCACATTATTTATTTCTATATATAAGTAATGTAGGCTGGTTTTTAAATACCTCAATCCCCTAACGGTGCCGTTTGTATATTAAGAAATACCGAAGCCATACAGTACAACACCAGCGAATATGAAGTATCACTGTAACCGGCAACTGTTACTCACTCATACCTACATACATATAGAGAGTCTTTACAGAATGATAGCAGACACGAGGAAGACGAACAACAAGAGGAGAAGAGTTAGAAGAAAATCAACTTCAAGCTAAGAAGAAGAATACCAAGACATTTCCTCCAAACAAGAAAACAACACACACAATCAAGCCGACCAAACACTGAGAAACCATGGCGGAACCCAACATGCACCGGACGCTTGACCTGACTCTATCCTGCCGCATCCAGGCGAGTTGCTGCTTAAAGTCCCTCACGCAAGCGCTGTTTAGCCACTGCACCTATTCTCTCCTCCTAAAATTCACTTCAATCCCCCCTGCCACTAGCATGTTATGTATGTATGTATGTATGTATGTATGTATGTATGTATGCATGCATGAATGATAACTGCAACTTTGCGTATTAAAACTCATTACTCTTACCGAAGTAATATAGTGCGTGGTTATGTTATGTCATGTTAGGATAGATTATAAACTACATTGGGTTACATTTCGTGAGGTTCGGTGACGCTACAGGAAGTTAGGTGAGGTACCTGGAGGTTAGGTGAATGTTGACTGACTGACTGACTGACTGCCTGCCAATTACTAGGAAGTGGTTCCAACACGTTCACGCACAACCTATACTCATACCACAAGTCCAGAATTAGAGAGGATCATGTTATTGGATATATTTTCAACGATTTACTCAGTGTCTAACCAACTCTTTAGCGATTTAAATGTGGACCTAAAATTAGGTCCGTATATTTGTTTGTCGTGGTGGTGGTGGTGGTGGTGGTGTGCGCCCGTCCATCAGGTTGATTAACCACCAAAACCATAAAGGGTGCGGCCCTGCCGTTTCAGGGCATAAACCACATCCATGGCGGTGACGGTCTTCCTTTTTGCGTGCTCGGTGTAGGTGACGGCGTCACGGATGACGTTCTCCAGAAACACCTTGAGGACGCCGCAGGTCTCCTCGTAGATGAGGCCGGATATACGTTTAACACCTCCACGCCGAGCTAGACGACGAATGGCGGGCTTGGTGATACCCTGGATGTTGTCACGAAGCACCTTACGATGACGCTTGGCGCCACCCTTTCCAAGTCCCTTGCCTCCTTTGCCTCGTCCAGTCATGTTGTTGTGGTTGCTACTACAGGTGGTCCTGGTGTGGCTTCGCCCACGGTTTGGTGGGAGTAGGTTGCGTGCTGTGGACGCAGCGGTAGTATCGTTCATCCAAGGCCGTCCCTCCCTCTTGGAGGTGGGGCGTAGCTTGCGGATGACGCATGCGGCACTCGTGGCCAATGAGGTGGCCACTGAGGTGGAGAATGTCTGTATATAAGCCCGCCCGCCTGCCGGACCCGGCCCGAACCACGACAGGCTTCGCACAGAGAAAGCAGACCAGTTACGTGCCTTCAACGAAGCCCTGAAAAGTAGGAACTCTGCCACCACCTCCAACAACTCCACCACCACCACCACCTCCACCACCACCACCACTGCTACCGCTACTGAGGACAACTGGACGAAGGTAGAAAATAAGAAACGCCGACGTGCCCTTTCGGGAAACGATTGCCGTCAAGCAGCCCCCAAGGCACCCATCACCACCACCAGCTCACCTCCAACGACACTGCCAAAATTCCGGATCACGAAAACGGACGCAAAAACAACATATGCCGCCGTCACAGAGATGGAAAAGCAAACCCCACTGGCCAAGTTCTCAGTGCGGCCCAACCTAAAGGGGGAGATGATCGTTCACCCCAAAGACAAGAACTCCGCCACCACCCTCGACACTTACCTACAAAACACCACCACCATTACTTCAACCAAGCTAGACCCCGCCCAGAAACTGATGAAGTCGGTAGTCCTCCGGTACCCAAAGGAACTACCTCTCGAACCCCTGGAGAACCACCCGAAGATCCTAAAAGCCGAGAGATGCTCTCCCCTGTCCGACAAGACGGCCACCACGAAACAAGTCCTCATAACGCACTACGGCTCACCCCCAGCACCATAGACCTCAAAACCTGGGGGATCTACGAAGTGAGGCCCTTCGTCCCAGAGCCCCTGCGATGCTTCAGATGCCAGAAATACGGGCACCATCAGACAAGGTGCACGTACAGGGAAATCTGCGCAGTCTGCGCACAGAAGCACGGCACACAGTCCTGCCTCACCAAACTGAAAAATGGGGAAAAAATTGCCCCCAAGTGTGCCAACTGCGGGGGCAAACACCACGCCTGGAATCCTGGATGCTCCGAGAGAACAAAGAGGGTCCAGGCAAACCGACCAGCAGCAAGACCGGCCCCCCCCGCCTACACACCAGCCCCACCAAGTACCTTCGTGTGGGGAACCCAAAGGCCCAAACAACAAAGACAACCTCCTCAGCCAGTCAACACCCAAAGTGCAGCCCAGTTTCCTGGCCTCACTACAGCCACACCTCAGCCACCCAAGCAGCAGAGAACGACAACCACGAGAAAGACAAAAGAAGCACACACCAAGGCACCAGAAGGAATGATACACATATCAGACCTAGCCAATGTACTGACGACCTTCGCGGAGGGCCTAGCCGGACTACTGGGCCACAAGATCCAACCCACACAGCTCCAAATACTCATGGGGAGCGTCCTCGGGCAAGTCGCCACAGCTCCAGCCCCCTCAGTGGAGGAAGCCACGCCGGTCCGCACACGAGTAACAGCCGAGGTACACTCTACACCGAAGAAGGCCACCAGAGAACCCAAGACACCGACAGCTCCCAAGATACCGACAGCTCCCAGAAAGAAACTGGACGTTTCAACTCCCCTGAACCGAACCACGGCCCAGAAGGCAAAAACCACAGAACACGAAGACATGGACCTGATTCAGTTGGAATCGAACTTGGACATCTCCATCGAGGACCACCAGCAGTCCCCGATGAAACAGTGGTGGAAAACGTCAGCACCCTGAACATCCTAACATGGAATGCTCAGGGCATCAAAAACAAGAAACACCTCCTACAAGAAGCAGCAGCCAAGGACAAGCTTGACATCATACTCCTACAAGAAACACTTCTACAAGAACACCACTGTTTCAAATTCAGCGGTTACAAGACATACAGGAGGCATTTCACGCAGGCGTCAACAAGAGGATGTATGATCTTGGTCAGGTCAAGCATACCCTCCGCCGATGTCACGCAGCAATTTCCATGTGGGGAAAACATCGAGATACAGGCCGTCAAAGTAACCCTCCAAGAACGGGAATTAACTGTTCACAACATCTACAAGAACCCAAGGGGCTCACTGGAGGTTACTCAATTATTTGCTTCGGCCGCTGACCACGCCACACTCATAGGAGGGGATTTCAACGCACATCATCCTTCCTAAGCTCGGCAAGCCCCACAAATGAAGACGGCCTACACCTATACACCACCTTTCAAGATACACCCGAGATCTGCCTCCTGAACACCGGAGAGCCCACTCACATTAGGGGAGGAAGGCTAGATCTAACCTTCGTCTCCAGTGCACTACAGCCTTCGGCCTCCTGGCAGATACACCCCACGCTGACCAGCGACCACTTCGCAACCCTAACAACGCTGAAGGTGAACAAACTCCCCACTCCACCCCCCCCGAGATGGAGATACAACACTCAAAAGGCAGACTGGGGACTCTTCAAGAAACACCTGGCTAAGTGGCGCGAAAAATCACAGCCAGCCGGCGCAGCACCCGCGGATGAGACAACCCTCCACCACCAATTGGTCGAGGCGTTTCACCTAGCGGCAGAAGAGGCTATCCCAAAAACAAAACCCACATCAAGACAGTACAATGATTACTGGTACTACTGTCCCAGGGTGAAAGAACTCAACCACAGAGTGAACATGGCCCGAAGAAACTACAGGAGACATCCCACGGCAGCAAACAGACATCTCCTGCAAGTCATAGTCAAGGATACCAGGGAAGAGAAGGAAGAAATTAAAAACGCAAGCTGGCTCAAGTGGTGCTCCGAACTGAACGAGCACACCACCCTTGGCAAGATGTGGGCCCAGATCCGAAGGGCATCTGGGAAGGCAACACCACCACCACCAACTCATCCCAACCCAGAAGAAGAAGCCGAGAGACTTGCAAAACTGTTCTCTGACCGAGCAGCAACGAAGAACCTCCCGAGACAGGCGGAGGAGACACAACGGCGTCTGCGACAGGTCAGACTCCAGACGATCCAAGAGGCCTGCAACAGTGAAGATGACACTGACAGACCATTCAACCAGCAAGAACTCCAGAAGTCGCTAAAACGAAGCAAGGATACAGCTCCAGGGGCCGACAGAATAACCTACTCCATGCTCTCTCATGCCGGTACAGCCGGACACGAGGCTCTGCTGCAAGCCATCAATGCTTCGTGGACAGCACAAAGACTCCCACCGGAATGGAAGAAGGCAGACATACAGCCCATTCCGAAGCCCAGAGAACCAGACAAGCCGAGGCCCATCTCCCTTCTCAGCTGCATAGCGAAGACCGGAGAAAGAATGGCTCTCAACCGACTCAAGTGGAAAGTAGGCAGCCCACACCCTCACATCTTTGCTTACACCGAGAACACCGGCACAGGCAACAACATCGCCGAGATACTCAGCACAGTGGACAACAAACCAGCTCTGGTGGTCTTCCTCAACCTGGAGAAAGCCTTCGAACTAGCAAATCCATTGGCCATTACAACTACGCTCGCTAAAAAAGGCGTCAAAAGAAGGTTGCTGGGGTGGATCCAGAACTACCTCACACAGAGAGAAGCACGAGTACGCTTTCAGGGAGCAACCTCAAGCTACAGGGTCCATGAAAACGGAACCCCACACGGAGGCATCCTCAGTCCAATGCTGTTCAATGTCCTGATGGAAAATCTAGTCAAACTTCCTTTCAGACAAACAGCCAAGCTCCTATGCTATGCAGACGACTTACAGCTTATAGTAAGAGGATCGAACAGACTAGCCAACACGCAACACGCACTCCAACTTATAGAAGAGGAGTGCAACAGACTTGGACTCAAGATAAATCCAGCCAAGTCGAAAGCGATGGCCATCTGCACAGACACACCAGACAAGTTGCTCTCCATACAAAACACGCCGGTAGTCTGGACCAACGCCTACCAGTGTCTTGGAATCTGGTTTGACCAGAAACTCACCTTCAAGCCGCATCTCGAGTATCTCAGGCACAGGACGAAGAGCAGACACAATATAATGAGGTCGCTCACCAGCAAATCCGCAGGAGCAAACCTTCATGTGCTCAAAGCCTACTACACAGCCGCCATCAGATCGCTGGTAGATTACAGTGCTCCAGCATTCATTGGACTGAGAGAAGACCAAATAGCTAAGCTAGAAGTCATCCAAAACAATGCTCTCAGGACCATGCTCGGAGCACCCATGTGGACCAGAATTTGAATCTGCAAATGGAAACCGAGCTACCGCCCCTGGCAGTACGAGTCAAGCAGGTGACAGCCGGTCTCCTCGCCAAAATCTGTATGGTGAACAAGCCCTGATTCTTGGTTAAAGATCAGCCTCCTCACCTCGACCACAGGGTGGGGGCCACTTTAAATGCATGGGGGCAGAGATTAATCGTACCCTGCAGCATGACACTCGTCAAGAATAACCAAGACACACGAGACAATGGTTACACTGTTCCTCCACCATGGAGCCCTCCACCAGCCACACTCAAATTCACCGACCTCGGCGATAGTAAAGCCAACCTCCAGAAGGAGGACCTCAAAAGAACAACTCTCCAAGCCATAGCCACCGAGACACCGGCTGATGCAGCATCATACTTCACAGACGGCTCGGTGGACCCAAAACATCACAGATCCGGAGCGGCCTTCTACACCCAAGGTCAGACCCTCAAATGGAGACTTTCCAACGACTGCTCCACCCTACAAACAGAACTGGTAGCAATCTCAAAAGCCCTACAACACGCTGCAACACAACACAACAAGTCCGTCATAATTCACACGGACTCGAAATCGGCCATGCAAGCGCTGCAACACAGTCAACCAAGAGACAACGTCCACATCATCACCTCGATCCTCGCACAGCTACAGGACTTCCAAAGCCAAAACCGACCAGTCGTCTTACACTGGATTCCCAGTCATGTAGGGATCGGAGGAAACGACGTGGCAGACGAAGCAGCCAAGGCAGCTACACGTTCCAGTAGCGCACACATCCAAGTTCCAGCAAGTGTGCAACAGATCAAGAATCACCTCAGAAAGACTACCAAGCTCCACATCAAAAAGAGCTTCCTTCATGCACTCAACGCTGGTTCCCAATCAGCCAAATGGTACCTGGCAGCCACAAAAGGGGAACCACCTTTCGCTGACAAGAAAACTCCAAGACAAACCCAAGTCAGCCTTCATCGACTACGACTAGGGTACAAGTGCTCCTGGCAGATGATCGGAAATGACGTCATGGAATGCACCGACTGTCAGGAGCCAGCAGCCAACCCACTTGAACACTATCTCCTCGATTGCGAGGTCACACAAAGCCTCCGAAACAGAACTCAAATCTCCGAAGAAACACACACAACACCAGCGGCCACTCTAACCCGAAAGGCCCATACAGACCACATTCACCACCTACTCCGGGTCATCACACGATACCCACCACCCAGATAGCTTAGAAAGCATCCTCTCCCAGCAAGTGCGGACCCCAGTTCGGGGGGCGCGCCACTCCGAGGCTGACCACGTCCAAGAGTGGGGGCCGGTGGTAAGCGTCCACTGATCGGGAGTCCGCTCACACTTGCAACCTGCAGTATCCCTCCAATCTGCAGGTGGGACCACCTCCAATCCCAATCCGGTCTGGCTGCTCCTGGAGCTCCAGCCGGAACCACCAAACGGGCCGCCTATAGGCAAAGGCCCGTGTCGGACTACGGTCCGACAATCTATACAACAACAACAACCGGGCCGCCACTCATCACATCGCTCCTGAACGAAGAAGACCTCTCAACAAGACCTCCTGCTGGACCCGGAACTCTGAAGACCGCCCTCTCCCTTGTACCATTGTTGGCCATCTTCCCGGACCGGACCACCCACGACTGTCATCGCCCACAACAACTCACGAGCGTTCTTGGCTTATCGAGCATTAGCTTGCCCTCCCCACTGGTGGTGTGAGTGACCCACACTCCAGCTGGAGAGCAGTTATAGCGCGATATTCCCGGCGTGGTTTGAGCCCTTTTCCTCCTACTACTATTTTTCCTTTTTCGCTCTGGCCTAGGGACCTGCACCCTCAAAGTGTATTCGTCCTGCGGTCCCCCCTGTAACTGTTCACCTCCCTCCCAGGAGATTGTGAACACGAAAGGGGGTCGGAGCAAAACCCTCCCCAGCCGAGTCTTTCCAGGAAAACTGTGATCGTGCGGGTCCACCTGGAAAGAGGGTCGCAATCCTTATCCTTCCCAAATAGGCACACTTAGCTCACGTCTATAAGTGAGCAGTCACATACACTAGGAAGTAGGCTTCCCCAATCGGGGCTCCGTGAGAGAAGCTCAGGAACAACAACAACAACAACAACAACAACAACAACAACAACAACAACAACAACAACCCGGTTATGGAGCGCGTACGCCCTCCTAACCGCGATCCCCGCCTGAACCGCCAACCTGACGACCCGAACCACGACAGGCTTCGCACAGAGAAAGCAGACCAGTTACGCGCCTTCAACGAAGCCCTGAAAAGTAGGAACTCTGCCACCACCTCCAACAACTCCACCACCACCACCACCTCCACCACCACCACCACTGCTACCGCTACCGAGGACAACTGGACGAAGGTAGAAAATAAGAAACGCCGACGTGCCTTTTCGGGAAACGATTGCCGTCAAGCAGCCCCCAAGGCACCCATCACCACCACCAGCTCACCTCCAACGACACTGCCAAAATTCCGGATCACGAAAACGGACGCAAAAACAACATATGCCGCCGTCACAGAGATGGAAAAGCAAAACCCACTGGCCAAGTTCTCAGTGCGGCCCAACCTAAAGGGGGAGATGATCGTTCACCCCAAAGACAAGAACTCCGCCACCACCCTCGACACTTACCTACAAAACACCACCACCATTACTTCAACCAAGCTAGACCCCGCCCAGAAACTGATGAAGTCGGTAGTCCTCCGGTACCCAAAGGAACTACCTCTCGAACCACTGGAGAACCACCCGAAGATCCTAAAAGCCGAGAGATGCTCTCCCCTGTCCGACAAGACGGCCACCACGAAACAAGTCCTCATAACGCACTAC
>NW_024748594.1:0-4215 GCF_018991925.1 Homarus americanus
CATGAGGGTGGCACTAAGATTGGTCCATGAGGGTGGCACTAAGATTGGTCCATGAGGGTGGCACTAAGATTGGTCCATGAGGGTGGCACTAAGATTGGTTTAATGGACGCTACGTCGATCAAGCAACTCAACTCAGGTCAAGGAGTTACAAAGTGAAATACTTCCCCTGGCACTGTATCTTTAAGCTCCCCATTGGTGTTGTATTGTCTGTGAGTAACCAAGTGTTCCTCCCGTAAGGTGATGAGGACACGACTTCTTGGAGCAGCAGCAGGACATACCCACGCCCTACCCTCTGATCCGTAAAGACAAGACAAAGTGCGGCGGGTCACCATCACAGTCATGTCACCAACAGCCACTTTTGTTACACATACAGAAAAAAAGAGTACATTAACAGCACGACCAAAACAAACATGAGCCCAGGAGACGTTTGTTGTTCATACCATAAGTCCACAAACCAGACAGACAGAATACGCGATGAACAGACAGATAGATGGTATTAGATCAAAATGACCCTCCCACCGTTGGGTAATATAACACACTAAGATGCACACGGAACAAACCCAAGAAAAACACAATACTTCAACGAGTGAATGAGTGAAGGCACAGGGGCATAACCCGGCACAAGTCTTTCTGCCTCAGGTGTTGTTGATAAAGTAGAGAGTGGCAGTGTGGGCCATTATGTCAACAGGTGATGGTGGCTATACAGACCCAACCCAACACAATCTGACCTGACCTGACCTGATGGACCGTTTGTCTAGGGGTTTAGTGCCCATTGTCGCCATAAGTGACATGTAACACCTCACGACGATCTCCACCAAGAAACATTCTGCCTTGGCTGAACGAGAGAGACATTCACATTCTTTTTCAGCGTTGATGGACGGCGACATTTCTTAGTGAATAGAAACAATGCCACTACTTGCCCACAATACTAATAACAGACTGTATATATTACTTAAAAGAATGTACTGTGTTAGTCGTGAGCCCAGATAACATTATGACTTACTAAGGTTAATACGAGTGAGTATATTGTAAAGTTCAATCAGGTTATTATTGTGTGTTTGTCTATATCTTAACCATCATCATCTTCATTTATCTACGAGATGATCACTCCACCATATTTACTCCACAAATGTTGTGGTGAGGGGAGGTGGTCCTCTTCAGGCAGGGGAGTTATGGAACAGTTGCGGAAATGTGTCCCCCCCCTCCTATGGTAACCCTGTGTCTCCAAACGGCCAGCCTATATGACCGAGAGCAAACCTATCCACCAATCACGTCCGTCGTTACACTACTACTGCAACATTGCCGTTTGGAGACACGGGTTACCACAGGGTGGCAAGACATTTACACCTTTGTATTACTTTCTAGTGACACTGGAATATACAGAGGTTGAGATATAAAGCATTTAAAATTGGTTGGGAACAGAGGTGGAGGAGTAGAGGGGGAGGTTGGGAGGGCGACTGTAAAATATTGAAACTGTAGGACAAACTGGTAATGTGAGGTAAGGCTACTGAGGAGGAAGGAAGGGGGTGAAGGTACAAAGCTACAGAATATCAGCTTTGTCTTCAAATAGTCTTGGAGAAAAGAGTGCACAACACAGTCAAAACGCTCACTGCAACTTATTGTATTCCTCAAGGCTTCATTACTCTCTGTAGAAAGATTCACAACCATAGAAAATTAACAGCCACACATCCAGTTGATGTTTGAACAAAATACTAAAGAAAAATATGTCACAGAGCTGTCAGAAATGTACTTTTAGCCGGAGTTTTGATGACCTGCTGTAAAACCCTTTAGTGTGTATATTTTACCCCCGGCCGTGCAGGTTTGGGCTTGGAGTATAAAAGGTCGTCTGTGGTTCACCTTATGGTCAATATGTTGTAAGGAAAATCTGTCCCCTTTATAACATTTATATTTAGTCTGTTTTTCTCTTTTCTCTTCTTTACTTGCGTGTCAGTATTAAATAAAATAAATCATAGGATATCGATATTGAAAGTTTCCTTGTATTACAGTTAGTGCTTTTTATTAACTCTGTAATGGACTAAAAGAGACTCATATAATATAGTGCTCGATGATGGCCAGCATAACAGATTAAACCTTTTTCTCGGCACACAGGGAAACGACAACCAGAATCCTCAGTGCGTGATCAGACTTCATTGGGAAGGAGTATGCCGCTCCTGTCCTACTCTGGCTTCTACGCTTTTTCATGGCTTTCACCAAGTATCTTGCCTTCACTATGACAAGGTTTAGCAAAAAAGCTACTAAAGCTATCAAGAAGAGGTTTCCAAAGCATGAAAATCAACAATCTCGGTTCACGGGCGCCTGACGTACCCACCACAGACTGCAGATACTTTAAAAGAAAATTGTTTTCCCATACCTCCTGTTCAGCTCATTTTATCACCGTAACACATTAGGATAGTAATTGAGCACCATTATGATTTCATTTAATTACAATTTTATAATGAAAATTAAAACTGAACAGTGTACAGTGATGATGGATGGTGTTGTAGTGATGATGGATTGTGTTATATGTAGTGATGATGTATGGCGATATATGTAGTGACGATGGGTGGTATTATATGTAGTGATGATGGATGGTGTTATATGTAGTGATGATGGATGGCGGAGTTATATGTAGTGATGATGGATGGTGTTATATGTAGTGATGATGGATGGCGGAGTTATATGTAGTGATGATGGATGGTGGTGTTATATGTAGTGATGATGGATGGTGTTATATGTAGTGATGATGGATGGCGGAGTTATATGTAGTGATGATGGATGGTGTTATATGTAGTGATGATGGATGGTGGTGTTATATGTAGTGATGATGGAGTGTTATATGTAGTGATGATGGATGGTGTTATATGTAGTGATGATGGGTGGTGTTATATGTAGTGATGATGGGTGGTGTTATATGTAGTGATGATGGATGGTGTTATATGTAGTGATGATGGATGATGTTATATGTAGTGATGATGGATGGTGTTATATGTAGTGATGATGGATGGTGTTATATGTAGTGATGATGGATGGTGTAATATGTAGTGATGATGGATGGTGTTATATGTGGTGATAATGGATGTTGTTATATGTAGTGATGATGGGTGGTGTTATATGTAGTGATGATGGATGGTGTTTTATGTAGTGATGATGTATGGTGTTATATGTAGTGATGATGGATGGTATTATATGTAGTGATGATGGATGGTGTTATATGTAGTGATGATGGATGATGTTATATGTAGTGATGATGGATGGTGTTATATGTAGTGATAATGGATGGTGATATATGTAGTGATGATGGATGGTGTTATATATGATGATGGATGATTGATATGTAGTGATGATGGATGGTGTTATATGGTGATGATGGATGATGTTATATGTAGTGATGGATGATGTTATATGTGGTGATGATGGATGATGTTATATGTAGTGATGATGGATGGTGTTATGTATAGTGATGATGGATGATGTTATATGTAGTGATGATGGATTGATGTTGTTATATGTGAAGTGATGATGGATGATGTTATATAATTGATGATGATGGGTGGTGTTATATGTAGTGATGATGGATGATGTTATATGTAGTGATGATGGATGATGTTATATGTAGTGATGATGGATGGTGTTATATGTAGTGATGATGGATGATGTTATATGTAGTGATGATGGATGATGTTATATGTAGTGATGATGGATGATGTTATATGTAGTGATGATCTATATATATAAAACAAAGAAATCTGTCTGTCTGTTTGTTCACCTTTCTCTGGGATCAAACCCAGGTCCGCTTGCTGGCTAGGCGAGCATGCTTACCAATGCACCCCAGGTCGCCAATAAGAGCTACACCATTTGACACAGCAGTGTTCCAACGTCAGAAACTATGGACGACCTGATCGCTTCATTACTTTTACATGCAACCCTGTATGGACTGACATAACAGAAGCTGTAATGGAAGGCCAGAAATGACAAGATCGGCATGACATTATAGCGAGTGTATTTCGTCAGAAAGTGATCAAATTCATGGACTTGCTTACAAAAGCATCAATCTTTGGCCCTACACGGTGCTACATGTACTCCATTGAGTGGCAGAAACGGTGTCTACCACATGCCCATGTCATGATTTGGCTGAAAGAGAAACTTCGACCGAACATGATTGACAACTGCATACGAGCGGAGTTTCCTGAGCCAGAAGAGGATCCAGTTCTCTAT
>NW_024748595.1:0-6168 GCF_018991925.1 Homarus americanus
GCTTTAACTTAGGTATGCTAGCCTAAGCAAAAATAGATGCCTTCTTATTGCGTTACGATGGCAATACAGCACAGCACAAAAGTCGCCTGACGAAATCAACCTCATTAAACTCAACTCATATCAAATGCACCAAGAGAACCCACACCACAACCAAACACCACACAACAACAAAACTTGCACACCCGAACGAGACCGTCAGTCAATCGAAGTCGACTAATAGCACACAGAACTTCACCACCCGAACGGGAGACCGCCGTCAATCGTCGACTGATAGCATACTACAGAAACTTGCACACCCGAATGGGGAGACCGTCGTCAATCAGGTCGATTTAATAGCATACCACAGAAACTTGCACACCCGAATGGAGACCGTCAGTCAATCGGTCGATTTAATAGCATACTACAGAAACTGCACCGGTCGGGAGACAGCCAAAGCCAATCAACATTTAGAATACACAGAAAATTGCACACCAATCGGAGACCGCCAAAGTCAATCGGGGTCGATTTAATAGCATACTACAGAAACTTGCACACACCCGAATGGGAGACCGTCAAAGTCAATCGGGGGTCGATTTGATAAGCATACTACAGAAACTTGCACACCCGAATGGGAGCCGTCAAAGTCAATCGGGGTCGATTTGACAGCATACTACAGAAACTTGCACACCCGAATGGGAGACAGTCAAAGTCAATCGCGGGTCGATTTAATAGCATACTACAGAAACTTGCACACCCGAATGGGAGACCTTCAGAGTCAATCGAGGGTCGATTTAACAGCATACTATACAAAATGATCCGAAAATGTGCACACACCGAGTGGGAGACGGTGATGAAAGCGTCCGCCCTTGTACACTGGATGGCACTATTTCACTATAGTAAGGGGTAGGGGCACCTCGGTCATATTATACAACATACCAGAGAAGTTCCACACCCGCATGGGAGACCGTCAAAGTGAATCGGGGGTCGATTTGATAGCATACTACAGAGAACTTGCACACCCGAATGGGAGACCGTCAAAGTCAATCGGGGGTCGATTTGATAGCATACTACAGAGAACTTGCACACCCGAATGGGAGACAGTCAAAGTCAATCGGGGGTCGATTTAATAGCATACTACAGAAACTTGCACACCCGAATGGGAGACCGTCAAAGTCAATCGGGGGTCGATTTGATAGCATACTACAGAAACTTGCACACCCGAATGGGAGACCGTCAAAGTCAATCGGGGGTCGATTTGATAGCATACTACAGAAACTTGCACACCCGAATGGGAGACAGTGAAAGTCAATCGGGGGTCGATTTAATAGCATACTACAGAAACTTGCACACCCGAATGGGAGACAGTGAAAGTCAATCGGGGGTCGATTTAATAGCATACTACAGAAACTTGCACACCCGAATGGGAGACCGTCAAAGTCAATCGGGGGTCGATTTAATAGCATACTACAGAAACTTGCACACCCGAATGGGAGACCGTCAAAGTCAATCGGGGGTCGATTTGATAGCATACTACAGAAACTTGCACACCCGAATGGGAGACAGTCAAAGTCAATCGGGGGTCGATTTAATAGCATACTACAGAAACTTGCACACCCGAATGGGAGACCGTCAAAGTCAATCGGGGGTCGAGCATATTTTACAAAATGATCCGAGAATCTGCACACACACCGAGTGGGAGACGGTGATGAAAACGTCCGCCCTTATATGTTCGATTGCACTATTTCACTATATTAAGGGGAGAGGGTGCCTTCGCACACATATTCGGTGTGAAATATCTTCCGCCCCCCAGCGGAGCGCTTCGGCGCCTCTGCGAAGCAAAGCGCGGCATTCAAAAACAACAACCAAAAGCCAATCGGGGGTCGATTTGATAGCATACTACAGAAACTTGCACCCGAATGGGAGACAGTCAAAGCCAAAGCAATCGATTCATAGCATACTACAGAAACTTGTACACCCGGTCGGGAGACAGTGCAGAGTCAACCGAGGGTCGATTTAATAGCATACCAAGGCAAAAATTGGAGAATGTGCCAACCGAATGGCAGACTGATGAAAGCCACCACACAAACTTGTAAACCGTGCCACAACTTCACAATAGAACGTAGCACCTCGGTCATATTATACAACATACCAGAGAAGTTCCACACCCGCATGGGAGACCGTCAAAGTGAATCGGGGGTCGATTTGATAGCATACTACAGAGAACTTGCACACCCGAATGGGAGACCGTCAAAGTCAATCGGGGGTCGATTTGATAGCATACTACAGAGAACTTGCACACCCGAATGGGAGACAGTCAAAGTCAATCGGGGGTCGATTTAATAGCATACTACAGAAACTTGCACACCCGAATGGGAGACCGTCAAAGTCAATCGGGGGTCGATTTGATAGCATACTACAGAAACTTGCACACCCGAATGGGAGACCGTCAAAGTCAATCGGGGGTCGATTTGATAGCATACTACAGAAACTTGCACACCCGAATGGGAGACAGTGAAAGTCAATCGGGGGTCGATTTAATAGCATACTACAGAAACTTGCACACCCGAATGGGAGACAGTGAAAGTCAATCGGGGGTCGATTTAATAGCATACTACAGAAACTTGCACACCCGAATGGGAGACCGTCAAAGTCAATCGGGGGTCGATTTAATAGCATACTACAGAAACTTGCACACCCGAATGGGAGACCGTCAAAGTCAATCGGGGGTCGATTTGATAGCATACTACAGAAACTTGCACACCCGAATGGGAGACAGTCAAAGTCAATCGGGGGTCGATTTAATAGCATACTACAGAAACTTGCACACCCGAATGGGAGACCGTCAAAGTCAATCGGGGGTCGAGCATACTTTACAAAATGATCCGAGAATCTGCACACACACCGAGTGGGAGACGGTGATGAAAACGTCCGCCCTTATATGTTCGATTGCACTATTTCACTATATTAAGGGGAGAGGGTGCCTTCGCACACATATTCGGTGTGAAATATCTTCCGCCCCCCAGCGGAGCGCTTCGGCGCCTCTGCGAAGCAAAGCGCGGCATTCAAAAACAACAACCAAAATTGCCGTCGCTTTCCCTTCCCTGCCCTGCAATGGCTGGAGCAGCAGCAGAAGAAGAGAGAGAGAAAATAGTCTCATGGGGTCAGAGGAATGGCAGTGGAGCGCGATCTATGAATTTCACTAGCCAGGTCTGTCTCCCCATTGAACATTATTACTCTCTCGGCGCACACGTCGCCACCACGGTTTCCGCGACAGCAGCAGCATCATGATGTTGCGTCTATTGTAAGTCCGGAACCGGGTTATTCGGCTGTTCGCGAACAGTCGGGTTTTAACCTTGCCTAACAAACGATCAAACAACTTCCCTCTCGAGGTGCGATGCGGTGACTGTCCTATCGTCCGCTCTTGTATGCTGGGATTGCACTATTTCACTATATTAAGGGAGAGGTGCCTTCACACACCTATTCGGTGTGGAATATCTTCCGCCCCCAGCGGGCGCCGGCGCCTCTGCAAACAAAGCGCATTCAAAAACAACAACCAAAGTTGCCGCGCTTTCCCTTCCCTGCCCTGCAATGGCTGGAGCAGCAGCAGAAGAAGAGAGAGAGAAAATAGTCTCATGGGGTCAGAGGAATGGCAGTGGAGTGCGATCTATGAATTTCACTAGCCAGGTCTGTCTCCCCAATTGAACATTTACTCTCTCGGCACACGTCGCCACCACGGTTTCCGCGACAGCAGCAGCATCATGATGTTGCGTCTATTGTAAGTCCGAACCGGGTTATTCGGCTGTTCGCGAACAGTCGGGTTTTAACCTTGCCTAACAAACGATCAAACAACTTCCACTCTCGAGGTGCGGCGGTGACTGTCCTATCGTCCGCTCTTGTATGCTGGATTGCACTATTTCACTATATTAAGGGAGAGGTGCCTTCACACACCTATTCGGTGTGGAATATCTTCCCCCAGCGGAGCGCGCGCCTCTCGAAGCTAAGCGGCATTCAAAAACAACAACCAAAATTGCCGTCGCTTCCCTGCCCTGCAATGGCTGGAGCAGAAGGAGAGAGAGAGAGAGAGAGATTTTAGTCTCATTGGATCAGAGGAATGGCAGTGGGCGTCCATTTCACTAGCCAGGTCTGTGTCTCCCAATTGAACGTATTACTCTCTCGGCGCGCACGTCGCCACCACGTTTTCCGCGACAGCAGCAGCATCATGATGTTGCGTCTATTGTAAGTCCGGAACCGGGTTATTCGGCTGTTCGCGAACAGTCAGGTTTTAACCTTGCCTAACAAACGATCAAACAACTTCCACTCTCGAGGTGCGGTACGGTGACTGTCCTATCGTCCGCTCTTGTATGCTGGATTGCACTATTTCACTATATTAAGGGGAGAGGGTGCCTTCACACACATATTCGATGTGAAATATCTTCCGCCCCCCAGCGGAGCGCTTCGGCGCCTCTGCGAAGCAAAACGCGGCATTCAAAAACAACAACCAAAATTGCCGTCGATTTCCTCTCCCTGCCTTGCAATGGCTGGAGCAGAAGGAGAGCGAGAGAGAGAATAGTCTCATTGGGTCAGAGGAATGGCAGTGGAGCGGGCTAATGGCGAGTAGGCTCGCGATCTATCAATTACACTAGCCAGGTCGCTCTCCCTATTGAACATTATTACTCTCTCACGTCGCCACTGCGGTTCCCGCGACAGCAGCAGCATCATCATGATGTTGCATCCACCAATTAGTCCGGAACCGGGTTATTCGGCTGTCTGCGAACAGCGGCTGTCTGCGAACAGTCCGGTTTTAACCTTACCCAACATCCACTCTCGAGGTGCGGTACGGTGAATGTCCTATCGTCCGACCTTGTATGCTGGATTGCACTATTTCACTATATTAAGGGGAGAGGGTGCCTTCACACACATATTCGGTGTGAAATATCTTCCGCCCCCCAGCGGAGCGCCTCTGTGAAGCAAAGCGCGGCATTCAAAACAACAACCAAAATTGCCGTCGCTTCCCTGCCCTGCAATGGCTGGAGCAGAAGGAGAGAGATTTTAGTCTCATTGGATCAGAGGAATGGCAGTGGAGCGGGCTTATGGCGAGTAGGCTCGCGCTCTATCAATTACACTTGCCAGGTCTCTCTTCCGTTTGGACATTATTTACTCCGTCTCTCTCTCTCTCGGCGCACACGTCGCCACCCTACTAGTTTCCGTCACAGCATATGCTGCGGCCTTTCAGTCCGGAACGGGGCTCCCCTTCGCCTTGCTGTCTGCCCAACTTAGCGGACTTGCGTTGGCTGATCACCCAGTCTTAGCGTCTGTGCCGGCCTTCAATGCAGCGCCCAACCGTCTCTTGACCGAGATTCATTGCACTATTCCACGCGCAAACGGCTACCCTAAATGTGCATAGACAACGCTCATGGTTCAACACGACCAGGGCGCAGTCTGGGAGCCGAGTATACTAAAAAGAGAGTTTAGCAGCCAAAACTCGTCAAAGCACACGTTGGGTTACCCCATCACCTAACAACGATGATGGCGGTTCCCACCTGTGAAATACACAACCTAACCAATATTGGGCGACGATGGCGCTCATGAGCCCACGTCCCCACAAACAGTAAGAGAAAGAGAGAGAGGAGGAGATGGGCCAAGGTCTTATGCCTCGCTGGGGCAAAGAGAAGAGAAGAGGAGCGGATAAGGGAGGAGATTGGCCAACGTGCGGTCCCTCGCCCAATGTCGGCTGCCTCGCTGGAGCTGGGTAAAGAGGAGAGGAGCGGATAAGGGAGGAGATTGGCACACACGGTGGCGCTGCCGGCGCCGAGGATAGCGAGAGAAGGTGCAGTTTGATCTGATCATCTGGTTTGCTATTTCTCTAAGGCCAACGTGCGGTCCCTCGCCCAATGTCGGCTGCCTCGCTGGGGCAAAGAGAAGAGGAGAGGATAAGGGAGTAGATTGGCACACACGGTGGCGCTGCCGGCGCCGAGGATAGCGAGAGAAGGTGCAGTTTGATCTGATCATCTGGTTTGCTATTTCTCTAAGGCCAACGTGCGGTCCCTCGCCCAATGTCTTCTGCCTCGCTGGGGCAAAGAGAAGAGGAGCGGATAAGGGAGGAGATTCGCCAACGTGCGGTCCCTCGCCCAATGTCGGCTGCCTCGCTGGAGCTAAAGAGAGAATGGAGCAATACGTAACTGAAATGAT
>NW_024748596.1:0-12080 GCF_018991925.1 Homarus americanus
AAGGATGGCGCGACTCACTGCTCGGGCAATAGAGGAGATCTCGGAGTATGAAAATAAATGGAAAATAAAAACAAACAAAACGAAATTTGAGGTCATACCCATAGCCAAATTCAAGCGGGCCCCATTGATGATCGACGACGAAGAGATTGAGTACTCTAAACAAGGCAGGTTGCTCGGCCTCATCATTTCTCGGACGGGCATCATTCCCCACGTGAAGGACAGACTAAATAAAGCCAAAGTCGCTGCAGCCAAATTAAAACGTTTTAAATTGATGCCTGAGAAGATACAAGTTCACCTGTACAAGGCGCTGGTGAGGCCTGTGTTGGAGTACCCATCTATACCACTCGTCACACTCGGGAAGACCAGACTACAACAACTACAGAGCTTCCAAAACAAATGTTTGAGGTCAGCCAGTGGCCAAGCGCCACCCTACCAGGAGACAGTGGAAACCATCCACCTAAGAAATAAAACAGAGGCCCTCAACTTCAGGTTCCATCGCATAGGGAAGAAGGTTTGGGACAAGCTCCTGGACGACCCTCACAGCCCAGACCACCTACGCGGGGAAGACATCAACGGAGGGAGACCCCACGCCTGGTGGCCCCGGAGTCTGCCCACACTACAACAACCCAACCCGCGATCCATCTATGTCCGCCACAGTGATCCACCTTAGATTAAAACTTAGATGATATAAATTCACATTTAACAAGTCAAAATCGAGTGAGTCCATAACGTAATACAGTATAAGATGTTAATAAACTTCTAATTGTAAAATCAATCTAGTCATTGTCTACTAAAATAACCATTGTGCAACCTCATTCTAAATCCTAGGTTAGCTTAGTTAGCCAACAAACTCTGTAATATGTAAAACAAGGGGTGTCGTCCCCCTCTGTTTAACTCATTAAACTTCTTTTCCAACCTTTCCCCCCACGACTATATGTTGTGACTTCTCCATCCCTCATGTCTGGCTGTGCCTTGAGCCCCAGCATGCCTTCCACCCTTTCCCCACCTTAACCTATAAAAAAAAAAAAAAAAAAAAAAAAAAAAAAAAAAAAAGGGGTAGGTGTAGTGGGAAGATGGGGGGGGGGCAAGTAAAAGATCTAATCTGACCTTCTAAAGTTTAAACGATGAGCTATTTTGGGTACTGAAAATGTCAACGTGACTGCTTCTCTTTCTCTCATTCTCAATAAACTTCCGCAGGTAGATCATTACCGTCAGGTCAGACAGGTGTGGTTATAGGTGAGAGTGGTGGTGGTTGGACCGAGGTCAAGTGGACCAATACGGTCAGATTCCGGCGAGCTCACTGATAACGATGGAGAAATGAGCAATAATTTGAATAAATATTTTTCAACAGTTTTCACCACCGAAAATTTAAACATGATACCCGAGGCACCGACTCTATTCAGAGATAGTGAAAAAAACAAATTAAGTGAGATAGTAGTGACTAGTAACGATGTTAGTAAGCAAATAGACAAATTAAAGCCTAATAAGTCACCTGGTCCCGATGAGATATTTGCCAGAGTATTAAAGGAATGTAAGGAAGAGCTTAGTATGCCCTTAGCAAAGTTGTTTAACATGTCCTTAAAAACAGGTGTAGTACCAGAATCCTGGAGGATAGCGAATGTAATACCGATTTTCAAGAAGGGGGATAAATCACTATCCTCTAACTACCGCCCAATCAGTCTAACATCAATAGTAGGCAAATTACTGGAAGCAATCATTTCAAACTCTATTCGAAATCACCTGGAGAAGCACCGATTGATCAATGATTCCCAGCATGGCTTCACAAGCGGACGTTCTTGCCGAACTAATCTATTAACATTCTTTTCATCAGTTTTCGAATCGGTGGACGAGGGGCACAATTATGATGTGGTATATTTCGACTTTAGTAAAGCCTTCGACAGAGTCCCCCACGAAAGACTAATTAGAAAGGTAGAAGCTCATGGCATCAAAGGTGACATCCTTAAATGGATTAGGGCGTGGTTACAGGACAGGAAACAGCGATTGAGCATTAACGGCACTAAGTCCCATTGGAGCAACGTCACAAGTGGAGTTCCCCAAGGCTCAGTACTTGGACCATTATTGTTTATTATATACATAAACGACATAGATATCGGCATAGACAGCAACATAAGTAAATTTGCTGATGACACTAAAATAGGACATGTTATCAAATCTGACGAGGACTCGGCAAAACTACAGGAAGATCTAAACAAATTTTTCGAATGGTCTGAAAAATGGCAGATGAAATTCAATGTCGACAAATGTAAAGTACTCAGTATAGGAGATGTAAACAGGGAAACCAGATACCAGATGAACAACGATGCCATAAAGAAATCCGACTGCGAGAGAGATTTAGGAGTAATGATAAGTAGGAACCTTAAGCCAAGTAAACAATGTTGTTTTGCTCGTAACAAGGCTAATAAAGTACTTGGGTTCATACAAAGGAGTGTTAGTTACAAGACTAGCGAGGTCATCCTAAAACTGTATCTTGCTCTTGTGAGACCACACCTGGATTACGCAGTTCAGTTCTGGTCACCGTATTACATAATGGATATAGAATCCTTGGAAAGAATTCAGAGAAGAATGACAAGACTAATCCCGGGCATTAGGAACCTTGAGTATAGAGACAGGTTAAAGCATCTTAATTTGCACTCCCTTGAGAGACGTAGAGCGAGGGGAGACCTGATAGAGGTGTATAAGTGGAAGGCAGGGCTAAACAAAGGGGACATTACAAAGGTACTCAAATTATCCAACCAGGAGCGAACTCGTAACAATGTTTTTAAATTAGACAAATTTAGATTTAGGCGTGAAATAGGTAAACACTGGTTTGGAAACAGAGTAGTGGATGAATGGAACAAGTTACCAAATATCATCATTAACTCGAATACGCTGAATTGCTTCAAACATAGGGTGGATGCTTTTATGAGCAATAGGGGTTGGGTGTAAACGGGACTGCCCAGTATGGGCCAATAGGCCCGCTGCAGTTTCCTCCATTCTTATGTTCTTATGTTCTTATTACTGGCGTCCTGTACAGTAGTTTACTCGTTCCTCTTGTAATAACTACTCAGATAATCCTAGTCAGACGCTCACCTTACCGCTACTGTTTATTAGACAGTAATTGTTCTATCTTTAGGAAGAAAGAGTAGACAATATAGGACATGGTTTCCGTCATGTTGAAATATGTGTGTCCTTATTCTGAATTCAAACAAGGTTAACATGCTCCTTGTTGTGTTTTTCCCCATACATGCAGCCGACATTGACGATGAGAAAGTTACAAGTGCGTCAGGATTGGGCATAACTATAATGAGAAACAGAAAAAAAAGCATAAATTTCCAGAGCTAGCAGTTCACAGTTTGACAATGGAATGGTACAGTCATGGACAAAAGTTCGCTCCCCGTGGTGAAACAGAGTCACGGACATGAGCCTTCGAACTTACTTACCCTGACTGTCGTTTGGAGCGGCTGTGCTGTTTTCCTTCATTTTGGGTCGATGCTGCTTCACTTTGGGAGGAAGCGAACTTTTGACCCCGACTGTACAGAAGAAACACAGCATTTAGAATACATTATTAATTATTGTTTTACAGGCTGGGAAAATATCAAGACAAAATCATTTCTTGTCTCTTTAAGGCAATACGTCTGAAAACATATTATTCTTGTTTGCCATATTATTATTCAAATATAATAGATATTCATCCTGAAATTAATAGCAATTGATAATAATATACAGTTCTGATAATATAAATAAAAAATTCGTTAACCAGTTAACGTTTAATTAGCAAAGTTGCCGCTGGGGAGCTCCTGCCAAGACACCGACCATAACACTACCACACATTACCGTTTAGACACCCGAAAACTATTCACTATAACCGACCATCGGGTTATAAATACTTTCGGAGAGAGAGAGAGAGAGAGAGTATGACGACCTCCCTTAAACCACACCGCATGACCTAAGAAGTCTTCCCTGAGAGCTGTTGGCTGCAGGACGGTCAAGCATAATGGCAGAAGTTCTTGTCCAAACTCCCAGCGACACTGGGAATTATTATGATGAGAATGAAAGCGATGATATTTATCTTCTTTTTTTTAATACACTGACTATAAATCCACAGTTGCGTCTCAAAAATTAAGATTAGAATTAATATATCAAGAGGAGGACTCAAGAGGAGGACTCAAGAGGAGGACTTAGTGTGTGTGTGTGTGTGTAAAAGTCGGTGTAATAAAGTAGCTGTGGCAGCAGTAACCTAGACAGTAAAGGCAGTAAAGCGACAACACTATAATGAGGGACACAAGGCCACGAGTCTCTTTAAGTGAGGTGGAGAAAGAAAGGGAGAAGTTAGGGGAGGTAAGGAGGACTAACCAGAGGAAATAATGATAAGAGGAATATGGTTAACAAGGAGAGATGCTGAGAGAAGATGTGTAGGCCAGATGCTGAGAAAGAAGACGTGTATAAGAGATACTGAGAGAGAAAACGTGTAGGAGAGATGCTGAGAGAAGAAGTGTAGGAGAGATGCTGAGAAAGAAGACGTGTAGAAGAGATTCTGAGAGAGAAAACGTGTAGGAGGTGCTGAGAGAGAGGACGTGTAGGAGAGATGCTGAGAGAGAAGACGTGTGGAAGAGATACTGGGAGAGAAGACGTGTAGGAGAGACGCTGAGAAAGAAGACGTGTAGGAGAGAAAGGAAAGTGACATGAAGGAGTACATTAAGAGTGGAGGATTGATAAAGTGAATAAGGTGAAATTATCACAACAGCATACAGTAACCAGAAGCAAATGAAAATGTGCAGTCACCCACAAAAGTCCTGTCGTCTCTCCTCCTGAACCAGGCACTACGAAATATAGACTCGTGAATACGAAGCATTTATGGAAGGAATAATTATGCATCAGTGTCTAGTGCTTCGGGTTCACGAATCTGAATCTCGGGGTTTTCGGGGTCCGTAGAACAGCAGGACAGGCGACAGGACTTTTGTGAGTGATTGTACAGAATCATAAAGCTCAAATCTAGTCGACTATGATGGCTCAGCCGTACATTTGTGACACTGGACCTACAACTACAAAATATGGCAACACCACTGTTATGAAAACTGTATACTGTATGCCGGGACTCATGTTAGTTCAAAGCATTTAAATGGAGTTGGTAAAATGTTTAAATTTGCCGAACAATATCAACGACGACCACAGTATTAAATTACACCAAAATTATTACTCCTAAATCTTGGCTTTTAGTGTCCCAAACCCAAATGAGCAACAACTAATGATCTTAACTTTCTTTACCCCTTTGAGAAGGATAAAAAAAAGACCAGGGGGTCACATGTTAAATAAGGTTATATAATGCAATGTCACACAAAAAAAAGCCAGCGACAGGGAATATTTACGTCTTGGGCAGCGTATGGCGGCTGAGGTGTCGTGGGGAGTGTAAGAGGGAGGATCTACAAATGAAATCGCTTAAGAAAGTCTTTGGTGTCACTTTGTCGGGTTTTTTCTATAATTAAGTTCAGTGTTGTCCATGAGGTGTGTCAGTGAGGACCAGAGTATTGTGGTTTGGTGTGTCGGCCAATTTGGTATTCCCATAATGGTTCCCTACCTAAGTACTGGCCTTAAGTAATGGTGTTGAATATTTAATAATCGCGGAGAATAACAAAATATTCACCTTATGAATACTCCTGCACATTAAAACCGAAGAATCAAACGCTTCACATCAGCAGCCTATACAGCACAGTATATCGGATAACATAATGCTGTTAGCTTCTTTTGCCTAATCAAGTGTCTTGATGCAGTCTACGGCCTGACCCTGCCATATTTCATTTACTTGTAGTAAATCAGTAGTCAAATTGCTTCTTCCCAAAATAACTTAAACTCATGTCTGCAAGTATAAATAGTAACCTTCACAAGATAGAACAAACGTATTCTATAGTACAGAAAGAAGCAGTCACGTGCACAGCATCATAACCATGCATACTTACACATTTGCTGACAATGAAAGTCAGGTAAGTCCTGTGATACTACAACTTTACCCTCAGAATCACAACTACTTCACTTACAACGTGAACCAGTGAGTGACCCGTGGAAGGTGAGTTTTTGGAACGACAGAGAGGTTTGCATAACGACCAGCAAAGCGACACCCACACTCAAGTTCGTCACTAGGATACAGGTAATCAGGCGTATCGGCTCATGAGGGAAGGAGGGAGACGAGGAAAGTAAACGGTGAAAATAAATGTGTTTTGTGAAGACGACGAAGCTCGACAGCAATATTTGATGATATTTTAGTCTGAGTATTATATGACTTGAGTAAGGTGTTATCGATCTAGAAATGGTTAAAATGTAAACTGTTTACATTATAAATGTCAGCATAATAATGAAAACAACGACGCTGGGTGAATGACGTCAAATTTTCTACACCTATCAGGCGAGTTACAATCAGAAACGAAATTGGCGGATTTTTTTTTTTTTTTTAAAGAGTGACCCTGACCCCCCAGCCTGTGATCCCAAAAATAAATAAACAACTTTAGGTGTTCATAACGATGCCTACTAAGAAATGTATAGGACAGCTGCGCTGACAGGTTTCCAATTAACACCACAGATTATTACACCTACTGACTAAAGGACACATGGCACTAATGACAATTCGTCTCTGGTTAAAATTCAGTTATCAAAAACAATATAATTTGCGATGATACCGACGATGTCAAAATTCATACTCAAAGTGGCACCACACACCTTAAGGGGTCACGCAGGTACTACGAACTGCAGTGTTTACTATGCCCTTATAGGTACACGGCGACCGGCACAAAACTCGTTCGTCTTATACTTCCCCAAAGGTAAGTTTAGGTGCCCATTCACAGCTAGGTGAACTGGGAATGCCATAGGCGTGAACTAGTGATTGTTAGGACGGAAGACGAGCGCTGTATTCACTCAGTCACAGCACACCTCATTGCCACACTACTAATAATAGCCAGAGAGAAAACTTATTTGGCTAATTATAAGAAAACAGACACAATATCCGGGAGGCAACAGCAACGAAAGCATTGTAAACATGTGTTGTGTCAGTGTACGTCTCAGTGTCGTATCAGAGTACGGTTCAGTGTGTTGTGTATCAGTGTACGGCTCAGTGCTGTGTGTCAGTATTTGGCTTAGTATGTTGTGCGTGTCATTTTCCAGCTCAATTATTTGGAAAATACCTAAGAATGAAACCATTAAAATAACACGAATGTTCCACACCAAAAAGCTGAGCGCAAATTCAAATGCCGTAAATAAAATATTACTGTACTGTAAGCAAGTACTCACGCAATAAGCACAACCCGAGCACTATATGTAAATCCGAGAAGCAAAGGTAGAAAGAGGAGCTTCAATCCCAGACTTCTTCCATACCTAACCTTCCCCCTCATGCGGGTGGAGCAGTATTAACAAGTACACAGAAGCCGTGGCCGTGCTGCTATAGAGGCAACCAATCTGACCAATACTGCCCGAAGCCCCCCCCCCCATCCACAACACACCCACCCACCCACACCCACCCACACGCATCAGTAAGCACATTACGGGGGTAGGCGTGTGTTGCAAGGCTCAAGCACAAGATGAACAACAAGTGTGCATGAGATCCTTGTACTGATCAGGTTTACACGGTTAAGATTGATCAGGTTACACGGTTAAGACTAATCAAGTTGGGCGGTTAAGACTGGTCATGTTACATGGTTAAGACTAATCATGTTACACGATTAAGACTGATCATGTTACACGGTTAAGACTGATCAGGTTACACGATTAAGACTGATCAGATTACACGGTTAAGACTGATCAGGTTACACGGTTAAGACTGATCAGGTTACACGATTAAGATTGATCAGGTTACACAGTTAAGACTAATCAAGTTGGGCGGTTAAGACTGATCATGTTATACGGTTAAGACTGATCAGATTACACGGTTAAGACTGATCAGGTTACACGGTTAAGACCGATCAGGTTACACGATTAAGATTGATCAGGTTACACAGTTAAGACTAATCAAGTTGGGCGGTTAAGACTGATCAGATTACACGGTTAAGACTGATCAGGTTACATGGTTAAGACTGATCATGTTACACGATTAAGACTGATCAGGTTACACGGTTGAGACTGATCATGTTATACGGTTAAGACTGATCATGTTATACGGTTAAGACTGATCAGGTTACACGGTTTAGACTGATCATGTTACACGGTTTAGACTGATCAGGTTACACGGTTTAGACTGATCATGGTAAAAATACCAGAATGATCACACTGATGAGACTCCGACTGATTGTGTTACAGGACCATGAGTGTGTTACAGGACCATGAGTGTGTTACAGGACCATGAGTGTATTACAGGACCATGAGTGTATTACAGAACCATGAGTATGTTACAGAACCATGAGTGTATTGCAGGACCATGAGTGTATTACAGAACCATGAGCGAGTCTGTTAAAAGAACCATGAATGTTTTAGAAGACCATGAGTGTGTTAAGGGACCATGAGTGTGTTACAGGACCATGAGTGTATTACAGGACCATGAGTGTATTACAGGATGGTGTGTTACAGGACCATGAGTGTGCAGGACCATAGTGTACACTGACCATGGGTGTGTTACAGGACCATGAGTGTATTACAGGACCATGAGTGTGTTACAGGACCATGAGTGTATTACAGGACCATGAGTGTATTACAGGACCATGAGTGTGTTACAGGACCATGGTATTACAGGACCATGAGTGTGTTAAGGGACCATGAGTGTGTGTTACAGGACCATGAGAGTGTGTGCAGGATTACTTAGTGTGTTAGGGACCATGGGTGTGTTAAAGGGACCATAAGGTGTATTACAGGACCATGAGTGTGTTACAGGACATGAGTGTGTTACAGGACCATAGAGTTGTTACAGGACCATGAGTGTTACAGGACCATGGAGTGTATTACAGGACCATGAGTGTGTTACAGGACCATGAGTGTGCTGGGACCATGAGTGTGTGCAGGACCATGAGTGTGTTACAGGACCAGGTGTGTGCAGGACCATGAGTGTATTACATGACCATGGGTGTGTTGGGACTGATTGAATGTTACAAGAAACATAAGTGAGTGTGTTAGAGGACTGCGCACGTGTGATAAGGGACCATGAGTGTATTACAGGACCATAAGTGTGTTACAGGACCATGGAGTGTATTACAGGACCATAAGTGTGTTACAGGACCATGGGTGTATTACAGGACCATGGGTGTGTTGCAGGGACCATGAGTGTGTGAGTGTGTTAGAGGACCATGAGTGTGTTAGAGGACCATGAGTGTGTTACAGGACCATGAGTGTGTTACAGGACCATGAGTGTATTACAGGACCATGAGTGTGTTACAGGACCATGAGTGTATTACAGGACCATGAGTGTGTTACAGGACCATGAGTGTGTTAGAGGACCATGAGTGTGTTAGTGGACCATGAGTGTGTTAGTGGGTGCAGTGTTGGTGGATGTGGTGTGTTAGTGGACCATGAGTGTGTTAGTGGACCATGAGTGTGTTAAGGGACCATAAGTGTGTTACAGGACCATGAGTGTGTTACAGGACGATGAGTGTATTACAGAACCATGAGTGTATTACAGAACCATGAGTGTATTACAGGACCATGAGTGTATTACAGAACCATGAGTGTATTACAGAACCATGAGTATGTTACAGAACCCTGAGTGTATTACAGAACCATGAGCGAGTCTGTTAAAAGAACCATGAATGTTTTAGAAGACCATGAGTGTGTTAAGGAACCATAAGTAAGTGTGTTAGTGGACCATGAGTGTGTGAAAGGACCATTAGTGGGTGAAAGAACCATTAGCGATTGTGTAAAAGGAATTAAGACAAGTAACGTTACAGCGAATTAACCTGTAATTAGGACAAGACACAACACAATCAATGAACCGATTAAAATATGATACAAAACACGAACATAATTTGACAAGTCTTATAATGTTACTCTATAAGTCTCTAAGGTATCATAATAACCATCTTGTCACATAACGTTCACTACCTCACGATCTTCGTTAACGGATATTATTAGTAAATATTTAGATTACCATAAACATTAGATAAGCGATGGTTTCTAGTACCGGAACCTGGAGTAACAACTTGTCTGTCATACTCGAGGTTGTCATTCTGCTATAACCCGTGGAGTAACAACTTGTTTATCATACTCGAGGTTGTCACTCTGCTATAACCCGTGGAGTAACAACTTGTCTATCATACTCAAGGTTGTCACTCTGCTATAACCCGTGGAGTAACAACTTGTCACTCTACTATAACCCGTAAAATAAAACTGAATGCATCAAGAGAATCAATTTTAGTTAAGATTCTCACCCACTCTATCAAAAAATAATATCTGTAACTGGTCATTCTATGCCACTACACCAAACGTTAGTAATGTAAGGAAGCCTTCAAATAAATCGATATTAATAATAAATAGTGCAAAGCAAAAAACAAAAATGCGAAAAAAATTAAATTACAAAAGTCATTCGTAAATACAAAGGAAAAAATCATATTAGCATTTTTTTTTTTTTTGTTAGCGAACATTCCAAAGAGAGAATGCTACTTGCCTCGATGACAGAAACGATGTCCTTCATTCACAATTTCCAGTAGACGCAGAAGAAAAGAGACCAGATTAAACACAAGGAATTGGCCAGGGTTCATACTTTAGAGATAGGGAGTGGCCAGGGTTCATACTTTAGAGATAGGGAGTGGCCAGGGTTCACACTTTAGAGATAGGGAGTGGCCAGGGTTCATATTCTAGACAGGGAAGTGGCCAGGGTTCATACTTTAGAGATAGGGGTGTGGGGTTCATACTTTAGAGATGAGAGTGTGGCCAGGGATCATGCTAGAGATGGGGAATGGCCAAGTGTTTATGCTCTAGACATAGGAAAGTGACTAAGGTTCATATTCTAGAAAGGGAAGTGGCCAGGGTTCATACTTTAGAGATAGGGAGTGACCAGGGTTCATATTCTAGACAGGGAAGTGGCCAGGGTCCATATTATAGACAGGAAAGTGGCCAGGGTTAATTTTTAGACTTAAGGGAATGGCCAAGTGTTTATGCTCTAGACATAGGAAAGTGATCATATTCTAGACATAGGGAAGTGGCCAAGTGATCATATTCTAAACATAGGGAAGTGGCCACGTGATCATATTCTAGATCATAGGAAAGTGGCCAAGGTTCATATTCTAGACATAGGGAAGTGACCAAGTGATCATATTTTAGACATAAAGAAGTGGTCAGGATTCATATTCTAGACATAGGGAAGTGACCAAGTGATCATATTTTAGACATAAAGAAGTGGTCAGGATTCATATTCTAGACATAGGGAAGTGACCAAGTGATCATATTCTAGACATATAGGGGAAGTGACCAAGTGATCATATTCTAGACTTAGGAAGTGACCAAGTGATCATATTCTAAACATAGGAAATTGTACGTAGTCATATTTATAGATCATAAGAAATTAGTAAGGTTCATATTCTAGACATAGGGAAGTGACCAAAATTGATCATATTTTAGACATAAAAGTGAATTGGATTCATAAATTCTAGACATAGAGAGTGACCAAGTGATCATATTTAGACATAAAGAAATTGGTCAGGATTCATATTCTAGACATAGAAATTGACAAGTGATCATATTCTAAACATAGGGAAGTGGCACGTGATCATGTTCTAGATCATAAGAAAGTGGCCAAGGTTCTCAGTATTCTAGACATAGGGAAGTGACCAAGTGATCATATTTTAGACATAAAGAAGTGGTCAGGATTCATATTCTAGACATAGGGAAGTGACCAAGTGATCATATTCTAGACATAGGGAAGTGACCAAGTGATCATATTTTAGATATAAAGAAGTGGTCAGGATTCATATTCTAGACATAGGGAAGTGACCAAGTGATCATATTTTAGACATAAAGAAGTGGTCAGGATTCATATTCTAGACATAGGGAAGTGACCAAGTGATCATATTTTAGACATAAAGAAGTGGTCAGGATTCATATTCTAGACATAGGGAAGTGACCAAGTGATCATATTTTAGACATAAAGAAGTGGTCAGGATTCATATTCTAGACATAGG